>NC_057797.1:65250024-65273238 GCF_018294505.1 Triticum aestivum
AATGCCACCGGAGCATCGCACCAGGCCCTCATACATACGGGGTGGTGTGGTGGCATGTCCGAAGAGGCGGGACGCGTCTCCGGGGCATGGCCCCCCCTCACGGACGGCGAAGACACGGTAGTATACGTTTTGCAGTAACGATGCGGCATCAATATTACTGAATACTCGGAGCGCGATAAAATCGTGAGCTTTTTTGCACGACGTGGGCACATGTGCTATAGGAACGATTGTATTTTTTCATAATTTTTGGTGATGGAGAAGTATCCGAAAAATGCCCTCTACGCGGATTGCCCTTCGCGCGTCTACGGCTGTGGCCGGCGGCCTCCGGGGGCTAGCATGCCGCCAAATCTTGCGTAGGCGGCCTCTCACAAGTCTAGAAGTGTTGTGGCGGTTGCAAACGCCCGGCACGCGTGTCCGGGGTGTGCCCCCCTTATGGACGGCGCCGCCGGCAGCACCTGGAGGGGGGAAACGTACGCGTGGGGTCTACACGGAGGGGATCTTGCTGTGGGTCTCGCTCGGATGTTGCTCCAAAGTGTTCCTATGGGCTGACCTAACACAACCGGGTGTGGAGGTCCACTGGTCAAAGCCCGTCCATGCAAAGTCAAAGGGCTAGATCCCGTGGTCAAACGCTACAGGGTTAGGCGGGACGGGGGCACTAGGGGGGGGGGGTAGCAATGCCACCGGAGCATCGCACCGGGCCTTCATACATGCGGGGTGGTGTGGTGGCATGTCCGAAGAGGCGGGACGCATCTCCGGGGCGTGGCCCCCCCTCACGGACGGCGATGACACGGTAGTAACCGTTTTGCGGTAACGATGCGGCGTCAATATTATTAAATACTCAGAGCGCGATAAAATCATGAGTTTTTTTGCACGACATGGGCACATGTGCTATAGGAACGAGGGTATTTTTTCATAATTTTTGGTGATGGAGAAGTATCTGAAAAATTTCCTCTACGCGGATTGCCCTTCGCGAGTCTATGGCTGTGGCCGTCGGCCTCCGGGGGCTAGCATGCCGCCAAATCTTGCATAGGCGGCCTCTCACAAATCTGGAAGTGTTGTGGTGGCGGTTGCAAACGCCCGACACGCGTGTCCGGGGTGTGCCCCCCTCACGGACGGCGCCGCCGCCGGCACCTGGAGGGGGGAAACGGACGCGTGGGGTCTACACGGAGGGGATCTTGCTATGGGTATGGCCCGGATGTTGCTCCGAAGTGTTCCTATGGGATGACCTAACACAACTGGGTGGGGAGGTCCACTGCTCAAAGCCCGTCCGTGCAAAGTCAAAGGGCTAGATCCCGTGGTCAAACGCTACAGGGTTAGGCGGGACGGGGGCACTGGGTGTAGCAATGCCACCGGAGCGTCGCACCGGGCCCTCATACATTCGAGGTGGTGTGGTGGCATGTCCGAAGAGGCGGGACGCGTCTCCGAGGCGTGGCCTCCCCTCACGGACGGCGGTTACACGGTAGTAGACGTTCTGCGGTAACGATATGGCGTCAATATTACTGAATACTCGGAGCACGATAAAATCATGAGTTTTTTTGCACGACGTGGGCACATGTGCTATAGGAATGATGGTATTTTTTCATAATTTTTGGTGATGGAGAAGTATCCGAAAAATTCCCACTACAAGGATTGCCCTTCGCGCGTCTACGGCTGTGGCCGGCGGCCTCCGGGGGCTAGCATGCCGCCAAATATTGCGTAGGCGGCCTCTCACAATTTTGGAAGTGTTGTAGCGGATGCAAACACCCGGCACGCGGGTCCGGGGTGTGCCCCCCTCACGGACGGGATCTTGCTGTGGGTCTGGCTTGGATGTTGCTCCAAAGTGTTCCTATGGGCTGACCTAACACAACCGGGTGGGGAGGTCCACTGGTCAAAGCCCGTCCGTGCAAAGTCAAAGGGCTAGATCGCGTGGTCAAACGCTACAGGGTTAGGCGGGACGGGGGCACTGGGGGTAGCAATGCAACCGGAGCGTCGCACCGGGCCCTCATACATGCGGGGTGGTGTGGTGGCATGTCCGAAGAGGCGGGACGCGTCTCCGGGGCGTGCCCCCCCCTCACGGACGGCGATGACACGGTAGTAACCGTTCTGCGGTAACGATGCGGCGTTAATATTATTGAATACTCAGAGCGCGATAAAATCATGAGTTTTTTTGCACGACGTGGGCACATGTGCTATAGGAACGATGGTATTTTTTCATAATTTTTGGTGATGGAGAAGTATCCAAAATATTCAGAGGAGCTTTTGGCATTGTTTGAATTATTTTAAATTCAAAACAGTGGCAAAAGAATTAAATAAAAGAAAACAGAACAGGAATATAAAAAAAAGGAGAGAAGCCCAGCAACTTACCTGGCGCTTACCTGTCCAGCCCAGCCGGCCCAGCTCCTGTGCGGCCCAGCCCATCTCCACCCCTCCCCTGTCGTCTTCCTCCCTCGTCAGAAGGACACGGGCACGCGCCCGGCACGCGCGGCCACGCGCCCCGGCCACCTCCTCCCTGCCTGGCTGCCTCCTCCCCCCTGGACGTCTTCCGCAACGCCACGACATCTCCTGGACCCTCCTCGCTCGCTCCCTCGCCCTCACTTTCCCCCTGGATCCCTCTCTCTTCCCCACCGAGCGGAGCTCGTCGCCGCCGACGCTGTTACCGCGGCCACAGCCACCCCCTTGCTCCCCTGACCTGTCCAAGAGCTCCGGGGCGTCTTCCTCATCCTCTCCACCAAGCCATGGAACTACGGACAAGCCACAACGTCGCCGGCATCGCCGTTTCCATCGCCGGCCGCCGAGGATCTTCACCGTCGATTCGCCACCATCGTCGCTTCCCCGAGCTCGCTGACCCTCCCTGCACGATCCCCATGAGTCCCTGCTTCATTTTCCCCTAACCCCATGTCCGATTTCGAGCTCTAGCCGCCCCCTCTACCGGAGCCGAGACGCTCCGCCGCACGGGCTCGTCGCCGGCGAAATCTCGGTGGCCATTTGGTCATGGGCGTGCACCGTTGTGCTAGCCGCGACCCGTAGAGCCCCTCCAGCGCATCAGCTCCCTCGTTTGTGAGCCGCTGCGCCGGTCCCGCGAACCCCCGAGCTCCGGCCGCCGCCTCGTGCTCCATTCCGGCGAACCCCGGCCACCCCCGCACCTCCCGTTGGTCCCCCTAGAGGCGCACGAGCACGGGCTACCTCCTGGTGCCCTTGGCGCGTCGATCCGTCGCCTCTGGCGTAACTCCGGCGAGCCACCGCCGCTCTGGGTCGTCGCCGTCGTCCAACCGCCGGCGAATCTGACGTGGCCAGTCATTAGGGCCTAACCACCCCGCTAACCAGGCCTAGGGCCACTGACAGGTGGGCCCTACCGTTTAATTAACCCGGCTAACAATTTAGTTAAGTTAATTAAACTCTGTTAAATCACTATGCAGCTGACATGTGGGTCCCACATGTCAGATTTGACCTGGACAACGTCGTTGACTTGCTGACGTCACTGTGAAGTCATGCTGACACAGTAATAGGTTTTCTGGATTTATTTTTATTCAGGAATTTCAGAAAATGATTAAAACTTCAATAAATCATAGAAATTCAACCATAACTCCAAATTAAATAATTTATATATGAAAAATTATCAGAAAAATTCAAGGAATCCATCTGTATCATTTTCATGCATGTTAGAACAACTTATAGCTGCTGTTTAGCACAAATCAATTAAATGGCATTTGAATAATCACATATGGAGTTTGAATTTGAATCTTGTATTCAAACCAACTTCATTTAATCTGTTGCTAGTTGCATTAGCTCAAAACACATTCATATTGCCATGTCATGAGCATGCATCATATTGTGCATTGCATTGATTGTATTTCTTCTTTGTTGCCGGTATCTGTTCCCTCCCGGTAGACGATGTTCCGACGTTGTGATCGTTGACACTGATGAAGACTCAATGTTATCTTCAGAAGTGCCAGGCAAGCAAAAGCCCCTTGTTCATTCTGATACAATCCCACTCTCTCGCTCCTGCTCTCTTTTACTGCATTAGGACAACATCGATTCATCTGTTACTTGCTGCGGTAGCTGAACCCCTTTATCCTCTGCATGACCTGTCATTCCACAGTAATTAGATGAAACCCACTAGCATGAGTAGGAGTTGTTTGAGCCCTGTTGTGCCTACTCATTCTTGCTTGTTTGTCATGCCTGCTACTGCTTAGAGTTGAGTCAGGTCTAGTTCATCGGGGATGAATCAGAGGTGTATGAACATGTCCTACTGTGTGTGAGCTAAGTGTGTGAATACGATTTGGTAAAGGTAGCGGTGAGAGGCCATGTAGGAGTACATGGTGGGTTGTCTCATTGCAGCCGTCCTCAGGAACGGAGTTCTGTGTTTGTGATCCATGATTCAGCTACTACCACGCATTGGGCCCGAAACCAATGGACCCTCTCGGCTTCTTGATCACCCTTGTCCTCTGTCCAGGAGTTGCAAGTAGTTTCTGGTGTTTGTACTTTGCTGGAGGCCGTGGGCAGCGCTGACCGAAGGGGTGGGCTGTGATGCGGTAGGCACGTGGCACGGTGTACCGGGCGCCCGTTTGGTGTCTCGGGAACCCTGTTCACATCGTTTGGGGCTGTGAGCGAAACTCCGGCCGGATCTCCTCATGGATGGAACCCGAATAGGCGATAAACCCGGACTAGAGACTTGAGTGTTTAGGTAGGCCGTGGCCGACACCCACGTTGGGCTTCCGCTTGAAGGTTGCCGAGTACATGTCGTGTAAACGGCGGTAAGTGGTGAGAGCGTGTGTGAAGAAGTACACCCCTGCAGGGTTAACATCATCTATTCAAATAGCCGTGTCCGCGGAAAAGGACTTCTGGGTTGCTTATATCAGTTCATAGACAAGTGAAAGTGGATACTCTAAAATACGTAAGATAAGCGTGAGTGCTATGGATGGCGTTCTCGTAGGGAGACGGGAGCGGATCCATAGTGGTGTATTGATATGGTGAATATGTGGACTCGTGTGTGCCACCTCAAAAGAGTCGCTTGCAGTCGTAGTTCAAGATAGCCACCGAGTCAAAGCTGGCTTGCTGCAGTTAAACCCCACCACCCCTTTGTTGAAAATGATGCATATGTAAATAGTTCTGATGTAAGTCTTGCTGGGTACATTTGTACTCACGTTTGCCTATTTTATGTTTTTGCAGAGAGACTTCAGTCTCACTAGTAGTTCTGCTTGGACTTCGACGTTTAGCTTGTTACCTCAGCTACGATCTTGTGCCCTCGGCAGGATTTGGTAGATAGTCAGGCTTTCAAGCCTTTTTCATTTATAGATGTCTGTACTCAGACATGATAGTTTCCGCTTGTGCTTGGATTTGTATGCTCTGAATGTTGGGTCATGAGACCCATGTTTGTAATATCTCGCTCCTCGGAGCCTATTGAATAAATACTTGAGTCGTAGAGTCATGTTGTGATGCCATGTTGTATTTGCACATATCGAGCATATTGTGTGTATGTTATTGAAATGCTTGGTATGTGTGGGATCTGGCTATCTAGTTGTTTATCCTTGGCAGCCTCTCTTACCGGGAAATGTCTCCTAGTGTTTCCACTGAGCCATGGTAGCTTGCTACTGCTCTGGAACACTTAGGCTGGCCGGCATGTGTCCTTCTTCGTTCCTGTGTCTGTCCCTTCGGGGAAATGTCACGCGATGAATACCGGAGTCCTGTTAGCCCGCTACAGCCCGGTTCACCGGAGTCCTGCTAGCCCAGCGCTACAGCCTGGATTCACTTGCTGATGACCGACACGTTCGATGCTGGGTCATGGATGCCTGTCCCTGTAAGTTAGTGCCACTTTGGGTTTACGACTAGCCATGTCAGCCCGGGCTCCTTATCATATGGATGCTAGCGACACTGTCATATACATGTGCCAAAAGGCGCAAACGGTCCCGGACAAAGGTAAGGCGACACCCGTGGGAATACCGTGTGTGAGGCCGCAAAGTGATATGAGGTGTTACATGCTAGATCGATGTGGCATTGAGTCGGGGTCCTGACAGCGTTGGTATCAGAGCTTGACTGCCTGTAGGATTACCAAGCCAAACTGGTCGAAGTTGAGTCTAGAAATTCTTTAGTTATATAAGGGAATTGATTGTGGGATGGAACGTAAGGCTCTTTTTACTCCTTATACCTTATGCCTTCTGATCTGAGTCATCTTATCTTTCCTACGGGGTTAAGGAACTAGGTCTTCTCATCTTTCTATCAGGATCACGTGTTACTAATCCGTAGACTTATAAGATTGTTGGACTTAAGCCTCGTCTCAGTTCCTATTACTTCCGTATGTTAATTGTTGATCTCGAAACTTTGATATTGTGCTTTTGAGTGGTTATGCCACCATTTTTGTGAATGTCTCAAATCTTTTCTGAGCATTTACAGCCGTTATGCTGTCCGAATCATTCCAGGTTTCTAAATAGTCTGATGCATTTGCAAATCCTTTCTATCCGTTCCCGATGTCCTTTATGGCCAGATTAACCACACTAGACGGTGAGTTGAGGTACTCTATTGCCTTGACATTTATGTTGGAATTATTATTATAACCCTAGGTGTCTCAGGGGATCATCTAGTAATCTAGCCATGATTGTGTCCCAGTGTGATGATTCTGACCATCATTCTCGAAAGCATCCCGTGATGCTACTTAGTAGTAGGTATTCTATTCCTGGGTTTTGAACCCGAGGTTCACTCTACTTCCTTCATGTTGATAGTGTTTGCTAGTTCCTTTAGGATATTAGTAACCTTGCGATAGTCCTCGAGGTTCGTGGTATATCCTTCTTCCAATTACCATGAACCATTCTTGGCAGGAGTTCTTCTGAACCAAAAGATGACAACAAGAGTGCTCTCGATGAGTTCTCCATGCTATATTGTGACTCTGCCAGCTCAACCTTTCTGCATGGGTTATCCGGAAGAATTATGTTGAACTTGGTTCGACATACTAATCTATGCATCCACAACTCAGAAAGTTATATGTTCTTTTGAGTTGTCCCTCTTTAGTTGTCTACTGACCTTTGTCTATCAATTGATAGTCAAGAGTATGCGTGCGTTCGTTTATCGATGCCTATTACTCTTGTGGTCCGTCAAGCCATTCTATCGTGGAATGACTAGGAGAAACAAACTCCAGTACCTCTTCCATATCCAGGATTGGGTCAAAGAAGTTATGCTCCGCAGAACAAATTGCTAATCCAGCTTTTGCTCTGTTCTACCTTGAAGTATTACCATCTTTATATCAGGAATATCATGGGAATTGCACACCATCTTATGAATTCTTGACGCAGTAATACTTCTGATCATCATTGATAATTTCTCGGTTTTCCGTGTTATTGTAACCGGAATGCCGACAAATGAATCATGGCGTGTGAAATCAATACTGCTAGCAACTCCATTGCTTGGTAGTTAAATGGACGATAACCTCATTCTTAGCGTGTTGATTATTGAATCGTCACCCTAAGGTTGATTGTGCTACCTAGTCCTTATTTCTGGTGCACTCTCCGATCAGTGAGTTAGGATAGTGCCAATCCTTGCTTATTTGATCATATTGTCTTGCCCTGAAAAGTAAGATTGTTCTCGAGCTTAGTAACATACTGGTGGTTCATGATATTCCAAATTTCTTCTCGGAAGTATCACCAGGTTGTCGCCTGACCGCTATGTTGATCTCGTGATCAAGTTGGGTTCTTGTGAACCACATTCTCTCCAAAAATCGGTGTTAGATATCCCTGAGCTAGTTGGTTAAGCTAGACAACAACTTGGAGAGTTGGAAGATAAAAGCTTGCCTGACTTAGTTCGTTCCAAAGGGATATTCTTGTGTAGGGTGTGCTGAAGAAAGATGCTATCTTCATCGATTGGTCCTTGTGATCAGTTGCTGGACCTATTGTCTTATCAATCCTTTGATTTGAGTGTGGGCTATCGTCAAATCAAATCAGTACCAACGATGCTCGTAATGTTGTCTTATTCTTGGTTGATCCCTCGAGCATACACCATTACATCTTTGGTCTGACCAATGCTATCACCGTGTTCACTTAACTATGGAATTCCTTTTAAAAGGAAACCTAGATGAATTGTTGTTGAGCCCATTGGCAACATCCTTATCTCCTCCATGATGTTGTTGAACATTAAGCTAGTGTTGGAAACTTTTGAAAGCATTTTCTTCATGCTAGCTCATGAAGTATTTGTTTGATGAAAGGAGTGACTTCCTCTTATACACGTGCATTTGGTGAAAGTTGCCGCCGTGAATTTGAGAAAGATTGTTTTGTTTCCTTTGGAATCATCTCAAATCAGTCATGCCCACGTGCGAAGTATTCTGTAGTCTGGAGACTTGCAACCTTCATTCTATATGTGTCCCTAGCACACTAAGCCACTGATTGACTTGTTCAAGGAAAAGAAGTCTATGCTTGGGATCTAATCCATGGACTTGCGTAAAGACTTTGATATCCTCGATGATGGTTCTCCTCCTGAACTCGGTAGTGTTTTATTATAAGACTACTTTGTGGTCATGCTTGTCTGGGACAACGTGTTCACATGGTTGTAGCAGAACCAGCTCATGTTTTGGAGCT
Source organism: Triticum aestivum (assembly GCF_018294505.1). NCBI lineage: Eukaryota > Viridiplantae > Streptophyta > Magnoliopsida > Poales > Poaceae > Triticum > Triticum aestivum. The sequence continues at coordinate 65,258,562 of NC_057797.1, forward strand.
TACTATCGTAGTTCATTCCCCGAGAATCTCACAACGTCATCTCGTCGATTTGTGTTGCAAACTTTCATTTTTCTTCCTAGACTCGATGAGTCTGGAATATCCTGACACCAGCCAGATCTGAATCTCAGGCAGATATTATGGTTGGAATGTTTTCCCAAGAACGATAATAATGGTCTCACTGTAACCGGTAAAGTGGATGTCGTGGCCAACACATCTAGCCGGAAAACCCATTATTGTAGGCTCTTGATTGAGGAAGTTGGCCACCTCCCCATAGGGATTTCGTAGGATTACTCCCTAGTTGCCCCTATGGATTTCTGTGTTCCGAAGTCCGACCTTTTTACTTGATGTTCTAGATATTAAACCATATCTATGGGTGGATCATGCTAGCACATCAAGGAGAACATTAGAAGCGGAGTGCTAAATGTCTCTCGGTCGATCATCCAGATTTTATTTGCTTGGCCTCGCTAAGGTGAAATCTGAGAAAGTGTTATCCTCCTTCGCATCTGCATCGTCCATCGCTATTCATCATGGTAGTATGTTGTGTTGTCAGCACCCTTGACGCGGTTGTTGATAAAACCTTGATGATTGTGGAAATGCTCAAGTTCTTGAGAGCACGCACAAGCGCTACGTGTTATCACCGGCTCTAATTGGGATGCTCTCAGTTCCCTCGGCAATGCTATGACCTTCTCAAACAGTGAATTCACTCTCTATTGTTGGGTTCTTCCCCAGTTACCAGAATCATTCCCAGCATTTGCATTTTGTTCCCAGCTTGCACCGCCAATGTGCCATTCTACCATGGGTCTCTTCCATTTCCAGTGATAAGCAAATTCATCCATTACGTTGTCTTCAACAAGGTAATCCACATCATCCAAGTCCGAGTATGCCATTCTACCGACCCCCTCCAAACGATCGCTCGAGAATTGTCCTAGGCTGGTTTAAAGAGTTTCAATGATCTCTGAATCAAAGGTAATTCTTTTGCCACTTAAGGGGATATATCTACGGATCACCCCCCCCCTCCAGTATGTCTCGCTGAGGTATCATGGCAACTCAACTCCTTGCTACGTTGACAACCGTTCACCACCTTCTTAAGTCTGGAATTGTTGTCTACCTAGTGAACCTTTGTCATCTGCTCCACTCCATTCCTACGGATGTGTGCTTCGTGTCTCAGCTCAAGAGATGTTGCTATGACTCACTTTGTGAGCTGATCCTAAGTTGATTGATCTTCGAGAAGATAGATTCTTCTAGGTTTTCTTTTCCTCTTCTCGTCATGTTAGCTGGAATTCTCGGAGCAAGACATCAAGACAAAGATGGTGATTGAATCAACGTTCATTTGAAGTGCAACCTGGATCGTGAAGATTATACTAGTTTGCGTCTCCCCTTCATCCTACCCTACGCTTGAATCTCGAGACGAGATTCTTGTTTAGTGGGGGTGAGTTGTCACATCCCTAGCTTCTGGTGCTGCCTGGTGTTTGCATCATGTTTAAATTTTGAAACTTGAACTGAGGGAAATTGGAAGCCTCAAAACCCTAAATAAAAGAAGGGCAAAAACCCTAAAAATCTCATTCTTTGTTCCAAAATGCTCTTCTTAAATGTTTGATAATTTTTGGCAAGGGTTCTGGTCCCAACCAAAATATTGAACATTTTTAAGGATTTATTTTTGGGACTTTGAATTTAATTCATTAGCTATTTGAATTTGAATTATATTCATATAATTAGAATATAATTTCAAATATCCCTGAAATATTTTATGAGCTTTTGGAAAAGTCCATCTAGCAAAATAAAAATATTCAGAGGAGCTTTTGGCATTGTTTGAATTATTTTAAATTCAAAACAGTGGCAAAAGAATTAAATAAAAGAAAACAGAACAGGAATATAAAAAAAAGGAGAGAAGCCCAGCAACTTACCTGGCGCTTACCTGTCCAGCCCAGCCGGCCCAGCTCCTGTGCGGCCCAGCCCATCTCCACCCCTCCCCTGTCGTCGTCCCTCGCCAGAAGGACAAGGGCACGCGCCCGGCGCGCGCGGCCACGCGCCCCGGCCACCTCCTCCCTGCCTGGCTGCCTCCTCCCCCCTGGACGTCTTCCGCAATGCCACGACATCTCCTGGACCCTCCTCGCTCGCTCCCTCGCCCTTACTTTCCCCCTGGATCCCTCTCTCTACCCCACCGAGCGGAGCTCGTCGCCGCCGACGCTGTTACCACGGACACAGCCACCCCCTTGCTCCCCTGACCTGTCCAAGAGCTCCGGGACGTCTTCCTCATCCTCTCCACCAAGCCATGGAACTACGGACAAGCCACAACGTCGCCGGCATCGCCGTTTCCATCGCCGGCCGCCGAGGATCTTCACCGTCGATTCGCCACCATCGTCGCTTCCCCGAGCTCGCTGACCCTCCCTGCACGATCCCCGTGAGTCCCTGCTTCGTTTTCCCCTAACCCCATGTCCGATTTCGAGCTCTAGCCGCCCCCTCTACCGGAGCCGAGACGCTCCACCGCACGGGCTCGTCGCCGGTGAAATCCCGGTGACCATTTGGTCACGGGCGTGCACCGTTGTGCTAGCCGCGACCCATAGAGCCCCTCCAGCGCCTCAGCTCCCTCGTTTGTGAGCCGCTGCGCCGGTCCGGCGAACCCCCGAGCTCCGGCCGCCGCCTCGGGCTCCATTCCGGCGAACCCCGACCACCCCCGCACCTCCCGTTGGTCCCCCTAGATGCGCACGGGCACGGGCTACCTCCTGGTGCCCTTGGCGCGTCGATCCGTCGCCTCTGGTGTAACTCCGGCGAGCCACCACCGCTCTGGGTCGTCGCCGTCGTCCAACCGCCGGCGAATCCGACGTGGCCGGTCATTAGGGCCTAACCACCCCGCTAACCAGGCCTAGGGCCACTGACAGGTGGGCCCTGCCGTTTAATTAACCCGGCTAACAATTTAGTTAAGTTAATTAAACTCTCTTAAATCACTGTGCAGCTGACATGTGGGTCCCACAGGTCAGATTCGACCTGGACAACGCCGTTGACTTGCTGACGTCACTGTGAAGTCATGTTGACGCAGTAATAGGTTTTCTGGATTTATTTTTATTCAGGAATTTCAGAAAATGATTAAAACTTCAATAAATCATAGAAATTCAACCGTAACTCCAAATTAAATAATTTATATATGAAAAATTATCAGAAAAATTCAAGGAATCCATCTGTACCATTTTCATGCATGTTAGAACAACTTATAGCTGCTGTTTAGCACAAATCAATTAAATGGCATTTGAATAATCACATATGGAGTTTGAATTTGAATCTTGTATTCAAACCAACTTCATTTAATCTGTTGCTAGTTGCATTAGATCAAAACACATTCATATTGCCATGTCATGAGCATGCATCATATTGTGCATTGCATTGATTGTATTTCTTCTTTGTTGCCGGTATCTGTTCCCTCCCGGTAGACGATGTTCCGACGTTGTGATCGTTGACACTGATGAAGACTCAATGTTATCTTCAGAAGTGCCAGGCAAGCAAAAGCCCCTTGTTCATTCCGATACAATCCCACTCTCTCGCTCCTGCTCTCTTTTACTGCATTAGGACAACATCGATTCATCTGTTACTTGCTGCGGTAGCTGAACCCCTTTATCCTCTGCATGACCTGTCATTCCACAGTAATTATATGAAACCCACTAGCATGAGTAGGAGTTGTTTGAGCCCTGTTGTGCCTACTCATTCTTGCTTGTTTGTCATGCCTGCTACTGCTTAGAGTTGAGTCAGGTCTGGTTCATCGGGGATGAATCAGAGGTGTATGAACATGTCCTACTGTGTGTGAGCTAAGTGTGTGAATACGATTTGGTAAAGGTAGCGGTGAGAGGCCTTGTAGGAGTACATGGTGGGTTGTCTCATTGCAGCCGTCCTCAGGAACTGAGTTCTGTGTTTGTGATCCATGATTCAGCTACTACCACGCATTGGGCCCGAAACCAATGGACCCTCTCGGCTTCTTGATCACCCTTGTCCTCTGTCCAGGAGTTGCAAGTAGTTTCTGGTGTTTGTAGTTTGCTGGAGGCCGTGGGCAGCGCTGACTGGAGGGGTGGGTTGTGATGCGGTAGGCACGTGGCAGGGTGTACCGGGCGCCCGTTTGGTGTCTCGGGAACCCTGTTCACATCGTTTGGGGCTGTGAGCGAAACTCCGGCCGGATCTCCTCATGGATGGAACCCGAATAGGCGATAAACCCGGACTAGAGACTTGAGTGTTTAGGTAGGCCGTGGCCGACACCCACGTTGGGCTTCCGCTTGAAGGTTGCCGAGTACATGTCGTGTAAACGGCGGTAAGTGGTGAGAGCGTGTGTGAAGAAGTACACCCCTGCAGGGTTAACATCATCTATTCGAATAGCCGTGTCCGCAGAAAAGGACTTCTGGGTTGCTTATATCAGTTCATAGACAAGTGAAAGTGGATACTCTAAAATACGCAAGATAAGCGTGAGTGCTATGGATGGCGTTTTCGTAGGGAGACGGGAGCGGATCCATAGTGGTGTATTGATATGGTGAATATGTGGACTCGTGTGCGCCACCTCAAAAGAGTCGCTTGCAGTCGTAGTTCAAGATAGCCACCGAGTCAAAGCTGGCTTGCTGCAGTTAAACCCCACCACCCCTTTGTTGAAAATGATGCATATGTAGTTAGTTCTGATGTAAGTCTTGCTGGGTACATTTGTACTCACGTTTGCCTATTTTATGTTTTTGCAGAGAGACTTCAGTCTCACTAGTAGTTCTGCTTGGACTTCGACGTTTAGCTTGTTACCTCAGCTACGATCTTGTGCCCTCGGCAGGATCTGGTAGATAGTCAGGCTTTCAAGCCTTTTTCATTTATAGATGTCTGTACTCAGACATGATAGTTTCCGCTTGTGCTTGGATTTGTATGCTCTGAATGTTGGGTCATGAGACCCATGTTTGTAATATCTCGCTCCTCGGAGCCTATTGAATAAATACTTGAGTCGTAGAGTCATGTTGTGATGCCATGTTGTATTTGCACATATCGAGCATATTGTGTGTATGTTATTGAAATGCTTGGTATGTGTGGGATCTGGCTATCTAGTTGTTTATCCTTAGCAGCCTCTCTTACCGGGAAATGTCTCCTAGTGTTTCCACTGAGCCATGGTAGCTTGCTACTGCTCTGGAACACTTAGGCTGGCCGGCATGTGTCCTTCTTTGTTCCTGTGTCTGTCCCTTCGGGGAAATGTCACGCGATGAATACCGGAGTCCTGTTAGCCCGCTATAGCCCGGTTCACCGGAGTCCTGCTAGCCCAGCGCTACAGCCTGGATTCACTCGCTGATGACCGACACGTTCGATGCTGGGTCATCGATGCCTGTCCCTGTAAGTTAGTGCCACTTTGGGTTTACGACTAGCCATGTCAGCCCGGGCTCCTTATCATATGGATGCTAGCGACACTGTCATATACATGTGCCAAAAGGCGCAAACGGTCCCGGACAAAGGTAAGGCGACACCCGTGGGAATACCGTGTGTGAGGCTGCAAAGTGATATGAGGTGTTACATGCTAGATCGATGTGGCATTGAGTCGGGGTCCTGACAGCGTTGGTATCAGAGCTTGACTGCCTGTAGGATTACCAAGCCAAACTGGTCGAAGTTGAGTCTAGAAATTCTTTAGTTATATAAGGGAATTGATTGTGGGATTGAATGTAAGTCTCTTTTTACTCCTTATACCTTATGCCTTCTGATCTGAGTCATCTTATCTTTCCTACGGGGTTAAGGAACTAGGTCTTCTCATCTTTCTATCAGGATCACGTGTTACTAATCCGTAGACTTATAAGATTGTTGGACTTAAGCCTCGTCTCAGTTCCTATTACTTCCGTATGTTAATTGTTGATCTCGAAACTTTGATATTGTGCTTTTGAGTGGTTATGCCACCATTTTTGTGAATGTCTCAAATCTTTTCTGAGCATTTACAGCCGTTATGCTGTCCGAGTCATTCCAGGTTTCTAAATAGTCTGATGCATTTGCAAATCCTTTCTATCCGTTCCCGATGTCCTTTATGGCCAGATTAACCACACTAGACGGTGAGTTGAGGTACTCTATTGCCTTGACATTTATGTTGGAATTATTATTATGACCCTAGGTGTCTCAGGGGATCATCTAGTAATCTAGCCATGATTGTGTCCCAGTGTGATGATTCTGACCATCATTCTCGAAAGCATCCCGTGATGCTACTTAGTAGTAGGTATTCTATTCCTGGGTTTTGAACCCGAGGTTCACTCTACTTACTTCATGTTGATAGTGTTTGCTAGTTCCTTTAGGATATTAGTAACCTTGCGATAGTCCTCGAGGTTCGTGGTATATCCTTCTTCCAATTACCATGAACCATTCTTGGCAGGAGTTCTTCTGAACCAAAAGATGACAACAAGAGTGCTCTCGATGAGTTCTCCATGCTATATTGTGACTCTGCCAGCTCAACCTTTCTGCATGGGTTATCCGGAAGAATTATGTTGTTTATCCTTAGTAGCCTCTCTTACCGGGAAATGTCTCCTAGTGTTTCCACTGAGCCATGGTAGCTTGCTACTGCTCCGGAACACTTAGGCTGGCCGGCATGTGTCCTTCTTCATTCCTGTGTCTGTCCCTTCGGGGAAATGTCACGCGATGAATACCGGAGTCCTGTTAGCCCGCTACAGCCCGGTTCACCGGAGTCCTGCTAGCCCAGCGCTACAGCCTGGATTCACTCGCTGATGACCGACACGTTCGATGCTGGGACATGGATGCCTGTCCCTGTAAGTTAGTGCCACTTTGGGTTTACGACTAGCCATGTCAGCCCGGGCTCCTTATCATATGGATGCTAGCGGCACTGTCATATACGTGTGCCAAAAGGCGCAAACGGTCCCGGACAAAGGTAAGGCGACACCCGTGGGAATACCCTGCGTGAGGCCGCAAAGTGATATGAGGTGTTACATGCTAGATCGATGTGGCATTGAGTCGGGGTCCTGACACAAACGCGCGGCACGCGTGTTCGGGGTGTGCCCTCCTCACGGACGGCGCCGCCGCCGGCACCTGGAGGGGGGAAACGGATGTGTGGGGTCTACACGGAGGGGATCTTGCTGTGGGTCTGGCTCGGATGTTGCTCCAAAGTGTTCCTATGGGCTGACCTAACACAACCGGGTGGGGAGGTCCACTGGTCAAAGCCCGTCCGTGCAAAGTCAAAGGGCTAGATCTCGTGGTCAAACGCTACAGTGTTAGGCGGGACGGGGCACTGGGGAGGTAGCAATGCCACCGGAGCATCGCACCGGGCCCTCATACATGCGGGGTGGTGTGGTGGCATGTCCGAAGAGGCGGGACGAGTCTCCGGGGCATGGCCCCCCTCACGGACGGCGATGACACGGTAGTAGACATTCTGCGGTAACGATGCAGCGTCAATATTACTAAATACTCGGGGCACGATAAAATCATGAGTTTTTTTGCACGACATGGGCACATGTGCTATAGGAATGATGGTATTTTTTTCATAATATTTGGTGATGGAGAAGTATCCGAAAAATTCCATCTACGCGGATTGCCCCTCGCACGTCTACGGCTGTGGCCGGCGGCCCCAGGGCCTGCAGGCCGCCAAATCTTGCGTAGGCGGCCTCTCACAAGTCTGGAAGTGTTGTGGTGGCGGTTGCAAATGCCTGGTACGCGTGTCCGGGATGTGCCACCCTTACGGACGGCGCCGCCGCCGGCACCTGGAGGGGGGAAACGGACGCGTGGGGTCTACACGGAGGGGATCTTGCTGTGGGTCTGGCCCGGATGTTGCTCCAAAGTATTCCTATGGGCTGACCTAGCACAACCGGGTGGGGAGGTCCACTGGTCAAAGCCCATCCATGCAAAGTCAAAGGGCTAGATCTCGTGGTCAAACGCTACAGGGTTAGGCGGGACGGGGGCACTGGGGGGTAGCAATGCCACCGGAGCGTCGCACCGGGCCCTCATACATGCGGGGTGGTGTGGTGGCATGTCCGAAGAGGCGGGACGCGTCTCCGGGGCGTGGCCCCCCCTCACGGACGGCGATGACACGGTAGTAACCGTTTTGCGGTAACGATGCGGCGTCAATATTATTAAATACTCGGAGCGCGATAAAATCATGAGTTTTTTTGCAAGACGTGGGCACATGTGCTATAGGAACGATGGTATTTTTTCATAATTTTTGGTGATGGAGAAGTATCCGAAAAATTTCCTCTACACAGATTGCCCTTCGTCAGTCTATGGCTGTGGCCGGCGGCCTCCGGGGGCTAGCATGCCGCCAAATCTTGCGTAGGCGGCCTCTTAGAAGTCTGGAAGTGTTGTGGTGGCGGTTGCAAACGCCCGACACGCATGTCCGGGGTGTGCCCCCCTCACGGACGGCGCCGCCGCCGGCACCTGGAGGGGGGAAACGGACGCGTGGGGTCTACACGGAGGGGATCTTGCTGTGGGTCTGGCCCGGATGTTGCTCCAAAGTGTTCCTATGGGCTGACCTAACACAACTGGGTGGGGTGGTTCACAGGTCAAAGCCCGTCCGTGCAAAGTCAAAGGGCTAGATCCCGTGGTCAAACGCTACAGGGTTAGGCGGGACGGGGGCACTGGGGGTAGCAATGCCACCGGAGTGTCGCACCGGGCCCTCATACATGCGGGGTGGTGTGGTGGCATGTCCGAAGAGGCGGGACGCGTCTCCGAGGCGTGGCCCCCCCTCACGGACGGCGATTACACGGTAGTAGATGTTCTGCGGTAACGATACAACGTCAATATTACTGAATACTCGGAGCGCGATAAAATCATGAGTTTTTTTGCATGACGTGGGCACATGTGCTATAGGAACGATGGTATTTTTTCATAATTTTTGGTGATGGAGAAGTATCCGAAAAATTCCCTCTACGCGGATTGCCCTTCGCGCGTCTACGGCTCTGGTCGGCGGCCTCCGGAGGCTAGCATGCCGCCAAATATTGCGTAGGCGGCCTCTCACAAGTCTGGAAGTGTTGTAGCGGTTGCAAACGCCCGGCACGCGTGTCCGGGGTGTGCCCCCCTCACGGACGGCGCCGCCGCCGGCACCTGGAGGGGGGAAACGTACGCGTGAAGTCTACACGGAGGGGATCTTGCTGTGGGTCTGGCTCGGATGTTGCTCCAAAGTGTTCCTATGGGCTGACCTAACACAACCGGGTGGGGAGGTCCACTGGTCAAAGCCCGCTCGTGCAAAGTCAAAGGGCTAGATCCCGTGGTCAAACGCTACAGGGTTAGGCGGGACGGGGGCACTGGGGGTAGCAATGCCACCGAAGCGTCGCACCGGGCCCTCATACATGCTGGGTGGTGTGGTGGCATGTCCGAAGAGGCGGGACGCGTCTCCGGGGCGTGGCCCCCCCTCACGGACGGCGATGACACGGTAGTAGACGTTCTGCGGTAACGATACAGCGTAAATATTACTGAATACTCGGGGCGCGATAAAATCATGAGTTTTTTTGCACGACGTGGGCACATGTGCTATAGGAACGATGGTATTTTTTCATAATTTTTGGTGATGGAGGAGTATCCGAAAAATTCCCTCTACACGGATTGCCCTTTGCGCGTCTACGGCTGTGGCCTGCGGCCTCCGGGGGCTAGCATGCCGCCAAATCTTGCGTAGGCGGCCTCTCACAAGTGTGGAAGTGTTGTGGCGGTTGCAAACGCGCGGCACGCGTGTCCGGGGTGTGCCCCCCTCACGGACGGCGCCGCCGCCGGCACCTGGAGGGGGGAAACGGATGCGTGGGCTCTACACGGAGGGGATCTTGCTGTGGGTCAGGCTCGGATGTTGCTCCAAAGTGTTCCTATGGGCTGACCTAACACAACCGGGTGGGGAGGTCCACTGGTCAAAGCCCGTCCGTGAAAGTCAAAGGGCTAGATCTCGTGGTCAAACGCTACAGGGTTAGGCGAGACGGGGGCACTGGGGAGGTAGCAATGCCACCGGAGCGTCGCACCGGGCCCTCATACATGCTGGGTGGTGTGGTGGCATGTCCGAAGAGGCGGGACGCGTCTCCGGGGCATGGCCCCCCTCATGGACGGTGATGACACGGTAGTAGACATTCTGCGGTGACGATGCAGCGTCAATATTACTAAATACTCGGGGCACGATAAAATCATGAGTTTTTTTGCACGACGTGGGCACATGTGCTATAGAAACGATGGTATTTTTTCATAATATTTGGTGATGGAGAAGTATCCGAAAAATTCCATCTACGCGGATTGCCCTTCGCGCGTCTACGGCTGTGGCCAGCGGCCTCCAGGGCCTGCAGGCCGCCAAATCTTGCGTAGGTGGCCTCTCACAAGTCTGGAAGTGTTGTGGTGGCGGTTGCAAACGCCTGGTACGCATGTCTGGGATGTGCCCCCCTCATGGACGCTGTGGGTCTGGCTCGGATGTTGCTCCAAAGTGTTCCTATGGCCTGACCTAGCACAACCGGGTGGGGAGGTCCACGGGTCAAAGCCCATCCGTGCAAAGTCAAAGGGCTAGATCTCGTGGTCAAACGCTATAGGGTTAGGCGGGACGGGGGCACTAGGGTGTAGCAATGCCACCGGAGCGTCGCACCGGGCCCTCATACATGCGGGGTGGTGTGCTGGCATGTCCGAAGAGGCGGGACGCGTCTCCGGGGCGTGGCCCCCCCTCACGGACGGCGATGACACGGTAGTAACCGTTTTGCGGTAACGATGCGGCGTCAATATTATTAAATACTCGGAGCGCGATAAAATCATGAGTGTTTTTGCACGACGTGGGCACATGTGCTATAGGAACGATGGTATTTTTTCATAATTTTTGGTGATGGAGAAGTATCCGAAAAATTTCCTCTACACGGATTGCCCTTCGTGAGTCTACGGCGGTGGCCGGCGGCCTCCGGGGGCTAGCATGCCGCCAAATCTTGCGTAGGCGGCCTCTCACAAGTCTGGAAGTGTTGTGGTGGCTGTTGCAAACGCCCGACACGCGTGTCCGAGGTGTGCCCCCCTCACGGATGGCGCCGCCGCCGGCACCTGGAGGGGGGAAACGGACCCGTGGGGTCTACATGGAGGGGATCTTGCTGTGGGTCTGGCCCGGATGTTGCTCCAAAGTGTTCCTATGGGCTGACCTAACACAACTGGGTGGGGAGGTCCACTGGTCAAAGCCCGTCCGTGCAAAGTCAAAGGGCTAGATCCCGTGGTCAAACGCTACAGGGTTAGGCGGGACGGGGGCACTGGGGGTAGCAATGCCACCGGAGTGTCGCACCGGGCCCTCATACATGCGGGGTGGTGTGGTGGCATGTCCGAAGAGGCGGGACGCGTCTCCGAGGCGTGGCCCCCCCTCACGGACGGCGATTACACGATAGTAGATGTTCTGCGGTAACGATACAACGTCAATATTACTGAATACTCGGAGCGCGATAAAATCATGAGTTTTTTTGCACGACGTGGGCACATGTGCTATAGGAACGATGGTATTTTTTCATAATTTTTTGTGATGGAGAAGTATCCGAAAAATTCCCTCTACGCGGATTGCCCTTCGCGCGTCTACGGCTGTGGCCGGCGGCCTCCGGGGGCTAGCATGCCGCCAAATATTGCGTAGGCGGCCTCTCACAAGTCTGGAAGTGTTGTAGCGGTTGCAAACGCCCGGCACGCGTGTCCGGGGTGTGCCCCCCTCACGGACGGCGCCGACGCTGCCACCTGGAGGGGGGAAACGAATGCGTGGGGTCTACACAGAGGGGATCTTGCTGTGGGTCTGGCTCGGATGTTGCTCCAAAGTGTTCCTATGGGCTGACCTAACACGACCGGGTGGGGAGGTCCACTGGTCAAAGCCCGTCCGTGCAAAGTCAAAGGGCTAGATCTCGTGGTCAAACGCTACAGGGTTAGGCGGGACGGGGGCACTGGGGAGGTAGCAATGCCACCGGAGCGTCGCACCGGGCCCTCATACATGCGGGGTGGTGTGGTGGCATGTCCGAAGAGGCGGGACGCGTCTCCGGGGCATGGCCCCCCTCACGGACGGCGATGACACGGTAGTAGACATTCTGCGGTAACGATGCAGCGTCAATATTACTAAATACTCGGGGCACGATAAAATCATGAGTTTTTTTTGCACGACGTGGGCACATGTGCTATAGGAACGATGGTATTTTTTCATAATTTTTGATGATGGAGAAGTATCCGAAAAATTCCCTCTACGCGGATTGCCCTTCGCGCGTCTACGGCTGTGCCCGGCGGCCTCCGGGGGCTAGCATGCCGCCAAATCTTGCGTAGGTGGCCTCTCACAAGTCTGGAAGTGTTGTGGCGGTTGCAAACGCGCGGCACGCGTGTCCGGGGTATGCCCCCCTCACGGACGGCGCCGCCGCCGGCACCTGGAGGGGGGAAACGGATGCGTGGGGTCTACACGGAGGGGATCTTGCTGTGGGTCTGGCTCGGATGTTGCTCCAAAGTGTTCCTATGGGCTGACCTAACACAACCGGGTGGGGAGGTCCACTGGTCAAAGCCCGTCCGTGCAAAGTCAAAGGGCTAGATCTCGTGGTCAAACGCTACAGGGTTAGGCGGGACGGGGGCACTGGGAGGTAGCAATGCCACCGGAGCATCGCACCGGGCCCTCATACATGCGGGGTGGTGCGGTGGCATGTCCGAAGAGGCGGGACGCGTCTCCGGGGCATGGCCCCCCTCACGGACGGCGATGACACGGTAGTAGACATTCTGCGGTAACGATGCAGCGTCAATATTACTAAATACTCGGGGCACGATAAAATCATGAGTTTTTTTGCACGACGTGGGCACATGTGCTATAGGAACAATGGTATTTTTTCATAATATTTGGTGATGGAGAAGTATCCGAAAAATTCCATCTACGCGGATTGCCCTTCGCGCGTCTACGGCTGTGGCCGGCGGCCTCCAGGGCCTGGAGGCTGCCAAATCTTGCGTAGGCGGCCTCTCACAAGTCTGGAAGTGTTGTGGTGGCGGTTGCAAACGCCTGGTACGCGTGTCCGGTATGTGCCCCCCCTCACGGACGGCGCCGCCGCCGGCACCTGGAGGGGGGAAACGGACGCGTGGGGTTTACACGGAGGGGATCTTGCTGTGGGTCTGGCCCGCATATTGCTCCAAAGTGTTCCTATGGGCTTACCTAGCACAACCGGGTGGGGAGGTCCATTGGTCAAAGCCTATCCGTGCAAAGTTAAAGCGCTAGATCTCGTGGTCAAACGCTACAGGGTTAGGCGGGACGGGGGCACTGGGCGGGTAGCAATGCCACCGGAGCGTCGCACCGGACCCTCATACATGCGGGGTGGTGTGGTGGCATGTCCGAAGAGGCAGGACGTGTCTCCGGGGCGTGGCCCCCCCTCACAGATGGCGATGACACGATAGTAACCGTTTTGCGGTAACGATGCGGCGTCAATATTATTAAATACTCGGAGCGCGATAAAATCATGAGTTTTTTTGCACGACGTGGGCACATGTGCTATAGGAACGATGGTATTTTTTCATAATTTTTGGTGAAGGAGAAGTATCCGAAAAATTTCCTCTACACGGATTGCCCTTCGTGAGTCTATGGCTGTGGCCGGCGGCCTCCGGGGGCTAGCATGCCGCCAAATCTTGCGTGGGCGGCCTCTCACAAGTCTGGAAGTGCTGTGGTGGCGGTTGCAAATGCCCGACACGCGTGTCCGGGGTGTGCCCCCCTCACGGACGGCGCCGCCGCCGGCACCTGGAGGGGGGAAACGGACGCGTGGGGTCTACACGAAGTTGATCTTGCTGTGGGTCTGGCCCGGATATTGCTCCAAAGTGTTCCTATGGGCTGACCTAACACAACTGGGTGGGGAGGTCCACTGGTCAAAGCCCGTCCGTGCAAAGTCAAAGGGCTAGATCCCGTGGTCAAACGCTACAGGGTTAGGTGGGACGGGGGCACTGGGGTAGCAATGCAACCGGAGTGTCGCACCGGGCCCTCATACATGCGGGGTGGTGTGGTGGCATGTCCGAAGAGGCGAGACGCGTCTCCGAGGCGTGGCCCCCCCTCACGAACGGCGATTACACGGTAGTAGATGTTCTCCGGTAACGATACGACGTCAATATTACTGAATACTCGGAGCACGATAAAATCATGAGTTTTTTTTGCACGACGTGGGCACATGTGCTATAGGAACGATGGTATTTTTTCATAATTTTTGGTGATGGAGAAGTATCCGAAAAATTCCCTCTACGCGGATTGCCCTTCGCGCATCTACGGCTGTGGCCGGCGGCCTCCGGGGGCTAGCATGCCGCCAAATATTGCGTAGGCGGCCTCTCACAAGTCTGGAAGTGTTGTAGCGGTTGCAAACGCCCGGCACGCGTGTCCGGTGTGTGCCCCCCTCATGGACGGCGCCGCCGCCGGCACCTGGAGGGGTGAAACGTACGCGTGAAGTCCACACGGAGGGGATCTTGCTGTGGGTCTGGCTCGGATGTTGCTCCAAAGTGTTCCTATGGGCTGACCTAACACAACCGGGTGGGGAGGTCCACTGGTCAAAGCCCGCCCGTCCAAAGTCAAAGGGCTAGATCCCGTGGTCAAACACTACAGGGTTAGGCGGGACAGGGGCACTGGGGGTAGCAATGCCACCAAAGCGTCGCACCGGGCCCTCATACATGCGGGGTGGTGTGGTGGCATGTTCGAAGAGGCGGGACGCGTCTCCGGGGCGTGGCCCCCCCTCACGGACGGCGATGACACGGTAGTAGACGTTCTGCGGTAACGATACAGCATCAATATTACTGAATA
>NC_057797.1:65273248-65274072 GCF_018294505.1 Triticum aestivum
GGGGCTAGCATGCCGCCAAATCTTGCGTAGGTGGCCTCTCACAAGTCTGGAAGTGTTGTGGCGGTTGCAAACGCGCGGCACGCGTGTCCGGGGTATGCCCCCCTCACGGACGGCGCCGCCGCCGGCACCTGGAGGGGGGAAACGGATGCGTGGGGTCTACACGGAGGGGATCTTGCTGTGGGTCTGGCTCGGATGTTGCTCCAAAGTGTTCCTATGGGCTGACCTAACACAACCGGGTGGGGAGGTCCACTGGTCAAAGCCCGTCCGTGCAAAGTCAAAGGGCTAGATCTCGTGGTCAAACGCTACAGGGTTAGGCGGGACGGGGGCACTGGGAGGTAGCAATGCCACCGGAGCATCGCACCGGGCCCTCATACATGCGGGGTGGTGCGGTGGCATGTCGGAAGAGGCGGGACGCGTCTCCGGGGCATGGCCCCCCTCACGGACGGCGATGACACGGTAGTAGACATTCTGCGGTAACGATGCAGCGTCAATATTACTAAATACTCGGGGCACGATAAAATCATGAGTTTTTTTGCACGACGTGGGCACATGTGCTATAGGAACAATGGTATTTTTTCATAATATTTGGTGATGGAGAAGTATCCGAAAAATTCCATCTACGCGGATTGCCCTTCGCGCGTCTACGGCTGTGGCCGGCGGCCTCCAGGGCCTGGAGGCTGCCAAATCTTGCGTAGGCGGCCTCTCACAAGTCTGGAAGTGTTGTGGTGGCGGTTGCAAACGCCTGGTACGCGTGTCCGGTATGTGCCCCCCCTCACGGACGGCGCCGCCGCCGGCACCTGGAGGGGGGAAACGGACGCGTGGGG
>NC_057797.1:65274082-65276405 GCF_018294505.1 Triticum aestivum
CCGACACGCGTGTCCGGGGTGTGCCCCCCTCACGGACGGCGCCGCCGCCGGCACCTGGAGGGGGGAAACGGACGCGTGGGGTCTACACGAAGTTGATCTTGCTGTGGGTCTGGCCCGGATATTGCTCCAAAGTGTTCCTATGGGCTGACCTAACACAACTGGGTGGGGAGGTCCACTGGTCAAAGCCCGTCCGTGCAAAGTCAAAGGGCTAGATCCCGTGGTCAAACGCTACAGGGTTAGGTGGGACGGGGGCACTGGGGTAGCAATGCAACCGGAGTGTCGCACCGGGCCCTCATACATGCGGGGTGGTGTGGTGGCATGTCCGAAGAGGCGAGACGCGTCTCCGAGGCGTGGCCCCCCCTCACGAACGGCGATTACACGGTAGTAGATGTTCTCCGGTAACGATACGACGTCAATATTACTGAATACTCGGAGCACGATAAAATCATGAGTTTTTTTTGCACGACGTGGGCACATGTGCTATAGGAACGATGGTATTTTTTCATAATTTTTGGTGATGGAGAAGTATCCGAAAAATTCCCTCTACGCGGATTGCCCTTCGCGCATCTACGGCTGTGGCCGGCGGCCTCCGGGGGCTAGCATGCCGCCAAATATTGCGTAGGCGGCCTCTCACAAGTCTGGAAGTGTTGTAGCGGTTGCAAACGCCCGGCACGCGTGTCCGGTGTGTGCCCCCCTCATGGACGGCGCCGCCGCCGGCACCTGGAGGGGTGAAACGTACGCGTGAAGTCCACACGGAGGGGATCTTGCTGTGGGTCTGGCTCGGATGTTGCTCCAAAGTGTTCCTATGGGCTGACCTAACACAACCGGGTGGGGAGGTCCACTGGTCAAAGCCCGCCCGTCCAAAGTCAAAGGGCTAGATCCCGTGGTCAAACACTACAGGGTTAGGCGGGACAGGGGCACTGGGGGTAGCAATGCCACCAAAGCGTCGCACCGGGCCCTCATACATGCGGGGTGGTGTGGTGGCATGTTCGAAGAGGCGGGACGCGTCTCCGGGGCGTGGCCCCCCCTCACGGACGGCGATGACACGGTAGTAGACGTTCTGCGGTAACGATACAGCATCAATATTACTGAATACTCGGAGCGCGATAAAATCATGAGTTTTTTTGCACGACGTGGGCACATGTGCTATAGGAACGATGGTATTTTTCATAATTTTTGGTGATGGAGAAGTATCCGAAAAATTCCTTCTACGCGGATTGCCCTTCGCGCGTCTACGGCTGTGGCCGACGGCCTCCGGGGGCTAGCATGCCGCCAAATCTTGCGTAGGCGGCCTCTCACAAGTCCGGAAGTGTTGTGGCGGTTGCAAACGCGCGGCACGCGTGTCCGGGGTGTGCCCCCCTCACGGACGGCGCCGCCGCCGGCACCTGGAGGGGGGAAACGGACGCGTGGGGTCTACACAGAGGGGATCTTGCTGTGGGTCTGGCTCGGATGTTGCTCCAAAGTGTTCCTATGGGCTGACCTAACACAACCGGGTGGGGAGGTCCACTGGTCAAAGCCCGTCCGTGCAAAGTCAAAGGGCTAGATCTCGTGGTCAAACGCTACAGGGTTAGGCGGGACGGGGGCACTGGGGAGGTAGCAGTGCCACCGGAGCGTCGCACCGGGCCCTCATACATGCGGTGTGGTGTGGTGGCATGTCCGAAGAGGCGGGACGCGTCTCCGGGGCATGGCCCCCCTCACGGACGGCGATGACACGGTAGTAGACATTCTACGGTAACGATGCAGCGTCAATATTACTAAATACTCGGGGCACGATAAAATCATGAGTTTTTTTGCATGACGTGGGCACATGTGCTATAGGAACTATGGTATTTTTTCATAATTTTTGGTGATGGAGAAGTATCCGAAAAATTCCCTCGACGCGGATTGCCCTTCGCGCGTCTACGGCTGTGGCCGGCGGCCTCCAGGGGCTAGCATGCCGCCAAATCTTGCGTAGGTGGCCTCTCACAAGTCTGGAAGTGTTGTGGCGGTTGCAAACGCGCGGCACGCGTGTCCGGGGTATGCCCCCCTCACGGACGGCGCCGCCGCCGGCACCTGGAGGGGGGAAACGGATGCGTGGGGTCTACACGGAGGGGATCTTGCTGTGGGTCTGGCTCGGATGTTGCTCCAAAGTGTTCCTATGGGCTGACCTAACACAACCGGGTGGGGAGGTCCACTGGTCAAAGCCCGTCCGTGCAAAGTCAAAGGGCTAGATCTCGTGGTCAAACGCTACAGGGTTAGGCGGGACGGGGGCACTGGGAGGTAGCAATGCCACCGGAGCATCGCACCGGGCCCTCATACATGCGGGGTGGTGCGGTGGCATGTC
>NC_057797.1:65276415-65288591 GCF_018294505.1 Triticum aestivum
GGGGTCTACACAGAGGGGATCTTGCTGTGGGTCTGGCTCGGATGTTGCTCCAAAGTGTTCCTATGGGCTGACCTAACACAACCGGGTGGGGAGGTCCACTGGTCAAAGCCCGTCCGTGCAAAGTCAAAGGGCTAGATCTCGTGGTCAAACGCTACAGGGTTAGGCGGGACGGGGGCACTGGGGAGGTAGCAGTGCCACCGGAGCGTCGCACCGGGCCCTCATACATGCGGTGTGGTGTGGTGGCATGTCCGAAGAGGCGGGACGCGTCTCCGGGGCATGGCCCCCCTCACGGACGGCGATGACACGGTAGTAGACATTCTACGGTAACGATGCAGCGTCAATATTACTAAATACTCGGGGCACGATAAAATCATGAGTTTTTTTGCATGACGTGGGCACATGTGCTATAGGAACTATGGTATTTTTTCATAATTTTTGGTGATGGAGAAGTATCCGAAAAATTCCCTCGACGCGGATTGCCCTTCGCGCGTCTACGGCTGTGGCCGGCGGCCTCCAGGGCCTGCAGGCCGCCAAATCTTGCGTAGGCTGCCTCTCACAAGTCTAGAAGTGTTGTGGCGGTTGCAAACGCCCGGCACGGGTGTCCGGGGTGTGCCCCCCTCACGGACAGCGCCGCCGCCGGCACCTCGAGGGTGGAAACGTACGCGTGGGGTCTACACGGAGGGGATCTTGCTGTGGGTCTGGCTCGGATGTTGCTCCAAAGTGTTCATATGGGCTGACCTAACACAACCGGGTGTGGAGGTCCACTGGTCAAAGCCCGTCCGTGCAAAGTCAAAGGGCTAGATCCTGTGGTCAAACGCTACTGGGTTAGGCGGGACGGGGGCACTGGGGGGTAGCAATGCCACCAGAGCGTCGCACCGGGCCCTCATACATGCGGGGTGGTGTGGTGGCATGTCCGAAGAGGCGGGACGCGTCTCCGGGGCGTGGCCCGCCCTCACGGACGGCGATGACACGGTAGTAACCGTTTTGCGGTAACGTTGCGGTGTCAATATTATTAAATACTCGGAGCGCGATAAAATCATGAGTTTTTTTGCACGACGTGGGCACATGTGCTATAGGGACGATGGTATTTTTTCATAATTTTTGGTGATGGAGAAGTATCCGAAAAATTTCCTCTACGCGGATTGCCCTTCGCGAGTCTATGGCTGTGGCCGGCGGCCTCCGGGGGCTAGCATGCCGCCAAATCTTGCGTAGGCGGCCTCTCACAAGTCTGGAAGTGTTGTGGTGGCGGTTGCAAACGCCCGACACGCGTTTCCGGGGTGTGCCCCCCTCACGGACGGCGCCGCCGCCGACACCTGGAGGGGGGAAACGGACACGTGGGGTCTACACGGAGGGGATCTTGCTGTGGGTCTGGCCCGGATGTTGCTCCAAAGTGTTCCTATGGGCTGACCTAACACAACTGGGTGGGGAGGTCCACTGGTCAAAGCCCGTCTGTGCAAAGTCAAAAAGCTAGATCCCGTGGTCAAACCTACAGGGTTAGGCGGGACGGGGGCACTGGGGGTAGCAATGCCACCGGAGCGTCGCACCGGGCCCTCATACATGCGGGGTGGTGTGGTGGCATGTCCGAAGAGGCGGGACGCGTCTCCAAGGCATGGCCCCCCCTCACGGACGGCGATTACACGGTAGTAGATGTTCTGCGGTAACGATACGGCGTCAATATTACTGAATACTCGGAGCACGATAAAATCATGAGTTTTTTTGCACGACGTGGGCACATGTGCTATAGGAACGATGGTATTTTTTCATAATTTTTGGTGATGGAGAAGTATCCAAAAAATTCCCTCTACGAGGATTGCCCTTTGCGCGTCTACGGCTGTGGCCAGCGGCCTCCGGGGGCTAGCATGCCGCCAAATCTTGCATAGGCGGTCTCTCACAAGTCTGGAAGTGTTGTAGCGGTTGCAAACGCCCGGCACGCGTGTCCGGGGTGTGCCCCCCTCACAGACGGTGCCGCCGCCGGCACCTGGAGGGGGGAAACGTACGCGTGAAGTCTACACGGAGGGGATCCTGCTGTGGGTCTGGCCCGGATGTTGCTCCAAAGTGTTCCTATGGGCTGACCTAACACAACTGGGTGGGAAGGTACACTGGTCGAAGTCCATCCGTGTAAAGTCAAAGGGCTAGATCCCGTGGTCAAACGTTACAGGGTTAGGCGGTACGGGGGCACTGGGGGGGTAGCAATGCCACCGGAGGGTCGCACAGGGCCCTCATACATGCAGGGTGGTGTGGTGGCATGTACGAAGAGGCGGGATGCGTCTCCGGGGCGTGGCCCCCCCTCACGGACGACGATGACACGGTAGTAGACGTTTCGCGGTAACGATGCGGCGTCAATATTACTGAATACTCGGAGCGCGATAAAATCATGAGTTTTTTTGCACGATGTGGGCACATGTGCTATAGGAATGATGGTATTTTTTCATATTTTTTGGTGATTGAGAAGTATCCGAAAAATTCCCTCTACGCGGATTGCCCTTCGCGCGTCTACGGCTCTGGCCGGCGGCCTCCGGGGGCTAGCATGCCGCCAAATCTTGCGTAGGAGGCCTCTCACAAGTCTGGAAGTGTTGTGGTGGCGATTGCAAACGCCCGGCACGCGTGTCCGGGGTGTGCCCCCCTCACAGACGGCGCTGCCACCGGCACCTGGAGGGGGGAAACGGACGCGTGGGGTCTACACGGAGGGGATCTTGCTGTGGCTCTGGCCCGGATGTTTCTCTAAAGTGTTCCTATGGGCTGACCTAACACAACCGGGTGGGGAGGTCCACTGGTCAAAGCGCGCGTCCGTGCAAAGTCAAAGGGCTAGATCCCGTGATCAAACGCTACAGGGTTAGGCGGGACGGGGGCACTGGGGGTAGCAATGCCACCGAAGTGTCGCACCGGGCCCTCATACATGCGGGGTGGGGTGGTGGCATGTCCGAAGAGGCGGGACGCGTCTCCGGGGCTTGGCCCCCCTCACGGACGGTGATGACACGGTAGTAGACGTTCTGCGGTAACGATGCGGCGTCAATATTACTGAATACTCGGAGCGCGATAAAATCATGAGTTTTTTTGCACGACGTGGGCACATGTGCTATAGGAACGATGGTATTTTTTCATAATTTTTGGTGATGGAGAAGTATCCGAAAAATTCCCTCTACGCGGATTGCCCTTCGCGCGTCTACGGCTGTGGCCGGCGGCCTCCGGGGGCTAGCATGCCGCCAAATCTTGCGTAGGCGGCCTCTCGCAAGGCTGGAAGTGTTGTGGCGGTTGCAAACGCCCGGCACGCGTGTCCGGGGTGTGCCCCCCTCACGGACGGCGCCGCCGCCGGCACCTGAAGGGGGGAAACGTACGCGTGGGGTCTACACGGAGGGGATCTTGCTGTGGGTCTGGCTCGGATGTTGCTCCAAAGTGTTCCTATGGGCTGACCTAACACAACCGGGTGGGGAGGTCCACTAGTCAAAGCCCGTCCATGCAAAGTCCAAGGGCTAGATCCCGTGGTCAAACGCTACAGGGTTAGGTGGGACGGGGGCACTTGGGGGGTAGCAATGCCACCAGAGCGTTGCATCGGGCCCTCATACATGCGGGGTGGTGTGGTGGCATGTCCGAAGAGGCGGGACGCGTCTCCGGGGCATGCCCCCCCCCCTCACAAACGGCGATGACACGGTAGTAACCGTTTTGCGGTAACGATGCGGCGTCAATATTATTAAATACTCGGAGCGCGATAAAATCATGACTTTTTTTTGCACGACGTGGGCACGTGTGCTATAGGAACGATGGTATTTTTTCATAATTTTTGGTGTTGGAGAAGTATCCAAAAAATTCCCTCTACGCGGATTGCCCTTCGCGCGTCTACGGCTGTGGCCGGCGGCCTCCGGGGGCTAGCATGCCGCCAAATCTTGCGTAGGCGGCCTCTCACAAGTCTGGAAGTGTTGTGGTGGCGGTTGCAAACGCCCGGCACGCGTGTCCGGGGTGTGCCTCCCTCACGGACGGCGCCACCGCCGGCACCTGGAGGGGGGAAACGGACGCGTGTGGTCTACACGGAGGGGATCCTGCTGTGGGTCTGGCCCGGATGTTGCTCCAAAGTGTTCCTATGGGCTGACCTAACACAACTGGGTGGGAAGGTACACTGGTCAAAGTCCGTCCGTGTAAAGTCAAAGGGCTAGCTCCCGTGGTCAAACGTTACAGGGTTAGGCGGGACGGGGGCACTCGGGGGGGGGGGGTAGCAATGCCACCGGAGCGTCGCACAGGGCCCTCATACATGCAGGATGGTGTGGTGGCATGTACGAAGAGGCGTGATGCGTCTTCGGGGCGTGGCCCCCCCTCACTGACGGCGATGACACGGTAGTAGACGTTTCGCGGTAACGATGCGGCGTCAATATTACTGAATACTCGGAGCGCGATAAAATCATGAGTTTTTTCGCACGATGTGGGCAAATGTGCTATAGGAACGATGTTATTTTTTCATAATTTTTGGTGATGGAGAAGTATCCGAAAAAGTCCCTCTACGCGGATTGCCCTTCGCGCGTCTACGGTCTGGCCGGCGGCCTCCGAGGGCTAGCATGCCGCCAAATCTTGCGTAGGAGGCCTCTCACAAGTCTGGAAGTGTTGTGGTGGAGATTGCAAATGCCCGGCACGCGTGTCCGGGGTGTACCCCCCTCACGGACGGCGCCGCCACCGGCACCTGGAGGGGGGAAACGGACGCGTGGGGTCTACACGGAGGGGATCTTGCTGTGGGTCTGGCCCGGATGTTGCTCCAAAGTGTTCCTATGGGCTGACCTAACACAACCGGGTGGGGAGGTCCACTGGTCAAAGCGCGTCCGTGCAAAGTCAAAGGGCTAGATCCCGTGATCAAACGCTACAGGGTTAGGCGGGACGGGGGCACTGGGGGTAGCAATGCCACCGAAGTGTCGCACCGGGCCCTCATACATGTGGGGTGGTGTGGTGGCATGTCCGAAGAGGCGGGACGCGTCTCCGGGGCGTGGCCCCCCTCACGGACGGCGATGACACGGTAGTAGACGTTCTGCGGTAACGATGCGGCGTCAATATTACTGAATACTTGGAGCGCGATAAAATCATGAGTTTTTTTGCACGACGTGGGCACATGTGCTATAGGAACGATGGTATTGTTTCATAATTTTTGGTGATGGATAAGTATCCGAAAAATTCCCTCTACGCGGATTGCCCTTCGCGCGTCTACGGCTGTGGCCGGTGGCCTCCGGGGGCTAGCATGCCGCCAAATCTTGCGTAGGCGACCTCTCACAAGTCTGGAAGTGTTGTGGCGGTTGCAAACGCCCGACACGCGTGTCCGGGGTGTGCCCCCCTCACGGACGGCGCCGCCGCCGGCACCTGGAGGGGGGAAACGTACGCGTGGGGTCTACACGGAGGGGATCTTGCTGTGGGTCTGGCTCGGATGTTGCTCCAAAGTGTTCTTATGGGCTGACCTAACACAACCGGGTGGGGAGGTCCACTAGTCAAAGCCCGTCCGTGCAAATTCCAAGGGCTAGATCCCGTGGTCAAACGCTACAGGGTTAGGCGGGACGAGGGCACTGGGGGGTAGCAATGCCACCGGAGCGTTGCACCGGGCCCTCATACATGCGGGATGGTGTGGTGGCATGTCCGAAGAGGCGGGACGCGTCTCCGGGGCGTGGCCCCCCCTCACGGACGACGATGACACGGTAGTAGACGTTTCGCGGTAACGATGCGGCGTCAATATTACTGAATACTCGGAGCGCGATAAAATCATGAGTTTTTTTGCACGACGTGGGCACATGTGCTATAGGAACGATGGTATTTTTTCATAAATTTTGGTGATGGAGAAGTATCCGAAAAATTCCCTCTACGCGGATTGCCCTTCGCGCGTCTACGGCTCTGGCCGGCGGCCTCTGGGGGCTAGCATGCCGCCAAATCTTGCGTAGGCGGCCTCTCACAAGTCTGGAAGTGTTGTGGTGGCGGTTGCAAACGCCCGGCACGCGTGTCCGGGGTGTGCCCCCCTCACGGACGGCGCCGCCGCCGGCACCTGGTGGGGGGAAACGGACGCGTGGGGTCTACACGGAGGGGATCTTGCTGTGGGTCTGGCCCGGATGCTTCTCCAAAGTGTTCCTATGGGCTTACCTAACACAACCGGGTGGGAAGGTCCACTGGTCAAAGTCCGTCCGTGTAAAGTCAAAGGGCTAGATCCCGTGGTCAAATGTTACAGGGTTAGGCGGGACGGGGGCACTGGGGGGGGGGGTAGCAATGCCACCGGAGCATCGCACAGGGCCCTCATACATGCAGGGTGGTGTGGTGGCATGTATGAAGAGGCGGGACGCGTCTCCGGGGCGTGGCCCCCCTCACGAACGGCGATGACATGGTAGTAGACGTTTCGCGGTAACGATGCGGCGTCAATATTACTGAATACTCGGAGCGCGATAAAATTATGAGTTTTTTTGCACGACGTGGGCACATGTGCTATAGGAACGATGGTATTTTTTTCATAATTTTTGGTGATGGAGAAGTATCTGAAAAATTCCCTCTACGCGGATTGCCCTTCGCGCATCTACTGCTGTGGCCGGCGGCCACTGGGGGCTAGCATGCCGCCAAATCTTGCGTAGGCGGCCTATCACAAGTCTGGAAGTGTCCGGGGTGTGCCCCCCTAACGGACGGCGCCGCCGCCGGCACCTGCAGGGGGGAAACGTACGCGTGGGGTCTACACGGAGGGGATCTTCTGTGGGTCTGGACCGGATGTTGCTCCAAAGTGTTCCTATGGGCTGACCTAACACAACCGGGTGGGGAGGTGCACTGGTCAAAGCGCGTCCGTGCAAAGTCAAAGGGCTAGATCCCGTGATCAAACGCTACACGGTTAGGCGGGACGGGGGCACTGGGGGTAGCAATGCAATCGAAGCGTCGCACCGGGCCCTCATACATGCGGGGTGGTGTGGTGGCATGTCCGAAGAGGCGGGACGCGTCTCCGGGGCGTGGCCCCCCTCACGGACGGCGATGACACGGTAGTAGACGTTCTACGGTAAGGATGCAGCGTCAATATTACTGAATACTCGGAGCGTGATAAAATCATGAGTTTTTTGCACGACGTGGGCACATGTGCTATAGGAACAATGGTATTTTTTCATAATTTTTGGTGATGGAGAAGTATCCGAAAAATTCCCTCTATGCGGATTGCCCTTAGCGCATCTACGGCTGTGGCCGGCGGCCTCCGGGGGCTAGCATGCTGCCAAATCTTGCGTAGGTGGCCTCTCACAAGTCTCAAAGTGTTGTGGTGGCGATTGCAAACGCCCGGCACGCGTGTCCAGGGTGTGCCCCCCTCACGGACGGTGCCGCCGCTGGCACCTGGAGGGGGGAAACGGACGCGTGGGGTCTACACGGAGGGGATCTTGCTGTGGGTCTGGCCCGGATGTTGCTCCAAAGTGTTCCTATGGGCTGACCTAACACAACCGGGTGGGAAGGTCCACTGGTCAAAGCCCGTCCGTGTAAAGTCAAAGGGCTAGATCCCGTGGTCAAACGCTACAGGGTTAGGCGGGACGGGGGCACTTGGGGGTAGCAATGTCACCGGAGCGTCGCACCGGGCCCTCATACAGGCGGGGTGGTGTGGTGGCATGTCCGAAGAGTCGGGACGCGTCTCCGGGGCGTGGCCCCCCCTCACGGACGGCGATGACACGGTAGTAGACGTTTTGCGGTAACGATGCGGCGTCAATATTACTAAATACTCGGAGCGCGATAAAATCATGAGTTTTTTGCACGACGTGGGCACATGTGCTATAGGAACGATGGTATTTTTTCATAATTTTTGGTGATGGAGAAGTATCCGAAAAATTCCTTCTACGCGGATTGCTCTTCGCGCGTCTACGGCTGTGGCCGGCGGCCTCCGGGGGCTAGCATGCCGCCAAATCTTGCGTAGGCGGCCTCTCACATGTCTGAAAGTGTTGTGACGGTTGCAAACGCCCGACACGTGTGTCCGGGGTGTGCCCCCCTCATGGACGGTGCCGCCGCCGGCACCTGGAGGTGGGAAATGTATGCGTGGGGTCTACACGGAGGGGTTCTTGCTGTGGGTCTGGCTCGGATGTCGTTCCAAAGTGTTCCTATGGGCTGACCTAACACAACCGGGTGGGGAGGTCCACTGGTCAAAGCCCGTCCGTGCAAAGTCAAAGGGTTAGATCCCGTGGTCAAACGCTACAGGTTTAGGCGGGACGGGGGCACTGGGGGTAGCAATGCCACCGGAGCGTCGGACCGGGCCCTCATACATGCGGGGTGGTGTGGTGGCATGTCCGAAGAGGCGGGACGCGTCTCCGGGGCGTGGCCCCCCCTCACGGATGGCGATGACACGGTAGTAACCGTTTTGCGGTAACGATGCGGCGTCAAATTATTAAATACTCGGAGCGCGATAAAATCATGAGTTTTTTTGCATGATGTGGACACATGTGCTATAGGAACGATGATATTTTTTCATAATTTTTGGTGATGGAGAAGTATCCGAAAAATTCCCTCTACGCGGATTGCCCTTCACGCATCTACGGCTGTGGCCGGCGGCCTCCGGGGGCTAGCATGCCGCCAAATCTTGCGTAGGCGGCCTCTCACAAGTCTGGAAGTGTTGTGGTGGCTGTTGCAAACGCCCGACACGCGTGTCCGGGGTGTGCCCCCCTCACGGACGGCGCCGCCGCCGGCACGTGGAGGTGGGAAACGGACGCGTGGGGTCTACACGGAGGGGATCTTACTGTGGGTCTGGCCCGGATGTTGCTTTAAAGTGTTCCTATGAGCTGACCTAACACAACTGGGTGGGGAGGTCCACTGGTGAAAGCCCGTCCGTGCAAAGTCAAAGGGCTAGATCCCGTGGTCAAACGCTACAGGGTTAGGCGGGACGGGGGCACTGGGGGGGAGCAATGCCACCGGAGCGTCGCACCGGGCCCTCATACATGCGGGGTGGTGTGGTGGCATGTCCAAAGAGGCGGGACGCGTCTCCGGGGCTTGGCCCCCCCTCATGGACGACGATGACACAGTAGTAGACGTTTTGCGGTAACGATGTGGCGTCAATATTACTGAATACTCGGAGCGCGATAAAATCATGAGTTTTTTTGCACGACATGGGCACATGTGCTATAGGAACGATGGTATTTTTTCATAATTTTTGGTGATGGAGAAGTATCCGAAAAATTCCCTCTACGCGGATTGCCCTTCGCGCGTCTACGGCTGTGGCCGGCAGCCTCCGGGGGCTAGCATGCTGCCAAATCTTGCTTAGGCGGCCTCTCACAAGTCTAGAAGTGTTGTGGTGGCGGTTGGAAACGCCCGACACGCGTGTCCGGGGTGTGCCCCCCTCACGGACGGCGCCGCCGCCGGCACCTGGAGGAGGGAAACGGACGCGTGGGGTCTACACGAAGGGGATCTTGCTGTGGGTCTGTCCCGGATGTTGCTCCAAAGTGTTCCTATGGGCTGACCTAACACAACCGGGTGGGGAGGTCCACTAGTCAAAGCGCGTCCGTGCAAAGTCAAAGGGCTAGATCCCGTGATCAAACGCTACAGGGTTAGGCGGGACGTGGGCACTGGGGTAGCAATGCCACCGAAGCGTCGCACCGGGCCCTCATACATGCGGGGTGGTGTGGTGGCATGTCCGAAGAGGCGGGACGCGTCTCCGGGGCGTGGCCCCCCTCACGGACGGCGATGACACGGTAGTAGACGTTCTTGCGGTAACGATGCGGCGTCAATATTACTGAATACTCGGAGCGTGATAAAATCATGAGTTTTTTTGCACGACGTGGGCACATGTGCTATAGGAACGATGGTATTTTTTCATAATTTTTGGTGATGGAGAAGTATCCGAAAAATTCCCTCTACGCGGATTGCCCTTCGCGCCTCTACGGCTGTGGCCGGCGGCCTCCGGGGGCTAGCATGCCGCCAAATCTTGCGTAGGTGGCCTCTCACAAGTCTCGAAGTGTTGTGGTGGCGATTGCAAACGCCCAAAACGCGTGTCCGGGGTGTGCCCCCCTCACGGACGGCGCCGCCGCTGGCACCTAGAGGGGGGAAACGGACGCGTGGGGTCTACACAGAGGGGATCTTGTTGTGGGTCTGGCCCGGATGTTGCTCCAAAGTGTTCCTATGGGCTGACCTAACACAACCGGGTGGGAAGGTCCACTGGTCAAAGCCCGTCCGTGTAAAGTCAAAGGGCTAGATCCCGTGGTCAAACGCTACAGGGTTAGGCGGGACGGGGGCACTGGGGGGAGGTTAGCAATGCCACCGGAGCGTCGCACCGGGCCCTCATACATGCGGGGTGGTGTGGTGGCATGTCCGAAGAGGCGGGACGCGTCTCCGGGGTGTGGCCCCCC
The DNA here is from genome assembly GCF_018294505.1 of Triticum aestivum. NCBI lineage: Eukaryota > Viridiplantae > Streptophyta > Magnoliopsida > Poales > Poaceae > Triticum > Triticum aestivum. The sequence goes on from NC_057797.1 coordinate 65,286,708, forward strand.
CTCACGGACGGCGATGACACGGTAGTAGACGTTTTGCGGTAACGATGCGGCGTCAATATTACTAAATACTCGGAGCGCGATAAAATCATGAGTTTTTTGCACGACGTGGGCACATGTGCTATAGGAACAATGGTATTTTTTCATAATTTTTGGTGATGGAGAAGTATCCGAAAAATTCCCTCTACGCGGATTGCTCTTCGCGCGTCTACGGCTGTGGCCGGCGGCCTCCGGGGGCTAGCATGCCGCCAAATCTTGCGTAGGCGGCCTCTCACAAGTCTGGAAGTGTTGTGGCGGTTGCAAACGCCCGGCACGCGTGTCCGGGGTGTGCCCCCCTCACGGACGGCGCCGCCGCCGGCACCTGGAGGTGGGAAACGTACGCGTGGTGTCTACACGGAGGGGTTCTTGCTGTGGGTCTGGCTCGGATGTTGTTCCAAAGTGTTCCTATGGGCTGACCTAACACAACCGGGTGGGGAGGTCCACTGGTCAAAGCCCGTCCGTGCAAAGTCAAAGGGCTAGATCCCGTGGTCAAACGCTACAGGATTAGGCGGGACGGGGGCACTGGGGGTAGCAATGCCACCGGAGCATCGCACCGGGCCCTCATACATGCGGGGTGGTGTGGTGGCATGTCCGAAGAGGCGGGACGCGTCTCCGGGGCGTGGCCCCCCCTCACGGACGGCGATGACACGGTAGTAACCGTTTTGCGGTAACGATGCGGCGTCAATATTATTAAATACTCGGAGCGCGATAAAATCATGAGTTTTTTTGCAAGACGTGGGCACATGTGCTATAGGAATGATGGTATTTTTTCATAATTTTTGGTGATGGAGAAGTATCCGAAAAATTCCCTCTACGCGGATTGCCCTTCGCGCGTCTACGGTTGTGGCCGGCGGCCTCCAGGGCTAGCATGCTGCCAAATCTTGCGTAGGCGGCCTCTCACAAGTCTGGAAGTGTTGTGGTGGCGGTTGCAAACGCCCGACACGCGTGTCCGGGGTGTGCCCCCCTCACGGACGGCGCCGCCGCCGGCACCTGGAGGGGGGAAACGGACGCGTGGGGTCTACACGGAGGGGATCTTACTATGGGTCTGGCCCGGATGTTGCTCCGAAGTGTTCCTATGGGCTGACCTAACACAACCGGGTGGGGAGGTCCACTGGTCAAATCCCGTCCGTGCAAAGTCAAAGGGCTAGATCCCGCTGTCAAACGCTACAGGGTTAGGCGGGACGGGGGCACTGGGGGGTAGCAATGCCACCGGAGCGTCGCAACGGCCCCTCATACATGCGGGGTGGTGTGGTGGCATGTCCGAAGAGGCGGGACGCGTCTCTGAGGCGTGGCCCCCCCTCACGGATGTCGATGACACGGTAGTAGACGTTCTGCGGTAACGATACAACGTTAATATTACTGAATACTCGGAGCGCGATAAAATCATGAGTTTTTTTGCACGACGTGGGCACATGTGCTATAGGAACGATGGTATTTTTTCATAATTTTTGGTGATGGAGAAGTATCCGAAAAATTCCCTCTACGCGGATTGCCCTTCGCGCGTCTACGGCTGTGGCCGGCAGCCTCCGGGGGCTAGCATGCCGCCAAATCTAGCTTAGGCGGCCTCTCACAAGTCTGGAAGTGTTGTGGTGGCGGTTGGAAACGCCCGGCATGCGTGTCCGGGGTGTGCCCCCCTCACAGACGGCGCCGCCGCCGGCACCTGGAGGGGGGAAATGGACGCGTGGGGTCTACACGGAGGGGATCTTGTTGTGGGTCTGGCCCGGATGTTGCTCCAAAGTGTTCCCATGGGCTGACCTAACACAACCGGGTGGGAAGGTCCATTGGTCAAAGCCCATCCGTGTAAAGTCAAAGGGCTAGATCCCGTGGTCAAATGCTACAGGGTTAGGC
>NC_057797.1:65288753-65289758 GCF_018294505.1 Triticum aestivum
ATACATGCGGGGTGGTGTGGTGGCATGTCCGAAGAGGCGGGACGCGTCTCCGGGGCGTGGTCCCCCCTCACGGATGGCGATGACACGGTAGTAGACGTTTTGCGGTAACGATGCAGCGTCAATATTTCTGAATATTCGGAGCGCGATAAAATCATGAATTGTTTTGCACGACGTGGGCACATGGGCTATAGGAACGATGGTATTTTTTCATAGTTTTTGGTGATGGAGAAGTATCCGAAAAATTCCCTCTATGCGGATTGCCCTTCGCGCGTCTACGGCTATGGCCGGTGTCACATCCCTAGCTTCTGGTAATGCTCTAGGCTAGCTTCATGTGTGCATCATGTCTATATTCCGAAAGTTGAAGTGAGGAAATTGAAAGCCTCGGAAATCATTTTAATAAAGGGGCAAGAAACCCTAAAATTGCAATCAGTAAATCCAAAATGCCCTAGAAATAGCTCTGACAATTTTGGCAAGAGTTATAAATCAAACCAAAATTTTGGGACATTTCTAAGGAATTATTTGGGCTCTGATTTTAAATCAGTATTTTATTTGAATTTGGAGTTATATTCATAATATATAATGAATATATTTTCAAATGCCCTGAGATATTTTATGTTTATGAGGAGGAGACCTTAAGTGACATAAAATTATCCCGGGGAGTTTTGGCACTGTTTTCAAATTTGTTTGAATTTGAATTCAGTGGCAATTAAATAGAAAACAAACTGCAGAAAATAGAAAAGAAAAGGAAAGAGCAGAGGGACTACCTGGCGCTCACCTGGTAGCCCAGCCGGCCCAGCTCCTGTGCGGCCCAGCCCACCGCCGCTTCTCCCCCTGTCGTCTTCCTCCCCCTCGCCCCGAAGCTGCTCGGTGGCGCGCGCGGCCACGCGCCCCGGGCACCTCCTCCCTCCCAGCCTGCCTGGCTCGTCCTCGACGCCCCGGTGATGACACGCACTCCCCTCGACCCCCTCTCACTTCTCCCTCGCTCTCTGGACCTCCCTCCCCCTC
>NC_057797.1:65289995-65298026 GCF_018294505.1 Triticum aestivum
GCCACCCTTCGCCCTTCCGCCGACTCCAAAAGCACCGAAGAAACCTCCTCGTCCTCCCAATCGAGCCACGGGACGCCGGGAGGCCCTGCATCCCCGTCAACCGTCGTCTTCAACCTCCGGATCCGACGGCCCCCTCCGGTCAATTTGCGGCCTCAGCGTGTCCCCGGCTACACCAAGTTGCTCCCCTTCACCGCTGTGAGCGCTCGCTTCGACTTCCCCTCTTCCCCGGCCTCTCCGCGTCCTCTAGGCCGTAGTTACACGGACGCCGAGCTCCGGCCGCCGCTTCGCTCGCCGCTGCCGACACCACAGTCGCCCCCGCCCATTTTTGAGCGTGTCTCCGTGCTCACCGAGCTCCCAGGAGCCGAACGCTTCCAACACCGGCCCCTGCCGTGCACCGTAGCTCCTTCTCCCCTCCCCGCCGAACTCCGGTCGCCGCCAAAGCTCGTCGTCGACGAGATTCCGGCTGCCCCGTGACCACCCGTCTGGTCCATTAGATGCGCGAGTGCAAGAGCTCCTTCCCGGTGCCCTCAGCGCACCAAACCACCGCCCAAAGCTCAAATCCGAGCCGCGCCGCCGTGCGGAATGGTCGCCGCCGGCGATACTCCGGCGACTGCCGATGTGGCATGCTTGATTAGTGTTAGTGACCCAGCTAATTAACCCCTAGAGCCACTGACAGTAGGCCCCACCCCTGGTCAAACCCCAGTCAGCACTGGGTTTGACCGGGATTAGTTCCTGAGTCACTGACCAGTGGACCCCACTGGTCAGGTTTGACCCTAGCCAGCCCAGTTGACTCTGCTGACGTCACAGTGACGTGGTGCTGACGCCATAAATCATTTCTGGATTTATTATTATTCAGAAAATTTCAGAAAATGCCCTAAACTTCAATAAATCATAGAAATCCAATCGTAACTCCAAATTAAATAATTTATATATGAAAAATTATCAGAAAAATTCAAGGAATCCATCTGTACCATTTTCATGCATGTTAGAACAACTTATAGCTGCTGTTTAGCACAAATCAATTAAATGGCATTTGAATAATCACATATGGAGTTTGAATTTGAATCTTGCATTCAAACCAACTTCATTTAATCTGTTGCTAGTTGCATTAGCTCAAACACATTCATATTGCCATGTCATGAGCATGCATCATATTGTGCATTGCATTGATTGTGTTCTTTCTTGTTTGCCGGTGTTTGTCCCCTCTCGATAGACGTGACTCCGACGACGAGATCGATGACACCGATGAAGAACTATATTATCTTCAGAAGTGCCAGGAACAACAGGGCTCAAACCCCCTTGTTCATTCCGATACAATCCTACTCTCTCGCTCCTGCTCTCTTTTACTGCATTAGGACAACAACGATTCATCTGTTACTTGCTGCGGTAGCTGAACCCCTTTATCCTTTGCATGACCTGTCATTGCCACAGTAAATAGATGAAACCCACTAGCATGAGTAGGAGTTGTTTGAGCCCTGTTGTGCCTACTCATCCATGTTTGTTTGTCATGCCTGCTATTGCTTAGAGTTGTGTCAGGTCTGATTCATCCGGGATGAATCAGAGGTGTATGAACATGTCCTACTGTGTATGAGCTAAGTGTGTGAATACGATTTGGTAAAGGTAGCGGTGAGAGGCCATGTAGGAGTACATGGTGGGTTGTCTCATTGCAGCCGTCCTCAGGAACTGAGTTCTGTGTTTGTGATCCATGATTCAGCTACTACCACGCATTGGGCCCGAAACCAATGGACCCTCTCGGCTTCTTGATCACCCTTGTCCTCTGTCCAGGAGTTGCAAGTAGTTTCTGGTGTTTGTAGTATGCTGGAGGCCCTGCGCAACGCTGACCGTAGGGGTGGGCTGTGATGCGGTAGGCACGTGGCCGGGTAAACCGGGCGCCCGTTTGGTGTCACGGAACCCTGTTCACATCGTTTGGGGCTGTGAGCGAAACTCCGGCCGGATCTCCTCATGGATGGAACCCGAATAGGCGATAAACCTGGACTAGAGACTTGAGTGTTTAGGCAGGCCGTGGCCGACACCCACGTTGGGCTTCTGCTTGAAGGTTGCCGAGTACATGTCGTGTAAACGGCGGTAGGTGGTGAGAGCGTGTGTGAAGAAGTACACCCCTGCAGGGTTAACATCATCTATTCGAATAGCCATGTCCGCGGAAAAGGACTTCTGGGTTGCTTATATCAGTTCATAGACAAGTGAAAGTGGATACTCTAAAATACGCAAGATAAGCGTGAGTGCTATGGATGGCGTTCTCGTAGGGAGACGGGAGCGGATCCATAGTGGTGTATTGATATGGTGAATATGTGGACTCGTGTGCGCCACCCCAAAAGAGTTACTTGCAGTCGTAGTTCAGGATAGCCACCAAGTTAAAGCTGGCTTGCTGCAGTTAAACCCCACCATCCCCTTTGTTGATAATGATGCATATGTAGTTAGTTCTGATGTAAGTCTTGCTGGGTACATTTGTACTCACGTTTGCCTATTTTATGTTTTTGCAGAGAGACTTCTGTCTCGCTAGTAGTTCCGCGTGGACTTCGACGTCTAGCTTGTTACCTCAGCTACGATCTTGTGCCCTCGGCAGGATCTGGTAGATAGTCAGGCTCTCAAGCCGTTTTCATTTATAGATGTCTGTACTCAGACATGATAGCTTCCGCTTGTGCTTTGACTTGTATGCTCTGATTGTTGGGTCATGAGAACCATGTTTGTAATATCTCGCTCCTCGGAGCCTAAGGAATAAATACTTGAGTCGTAGAGTCATGTTGTGATGCCATGTTGTGTTTGCACATATCGAGCATATTGTGTGTATGTTATTGAAATGCTTGGTATGTGTGGGATCTGACTATCTAGTTGTTTATCTTTAGTAGCCTCTCTTACCGGGAAATGCCTCCTAGTGTTTCCACCGAGCCATGGTAGCTTGCTACTGCTCCGGAACACTTAGGCTGGCCGGCATGTGTCCTTCTTCGTTCCTGTGTCTGTCCCTTCGGGGAAATGTCACGCGATGAATACCGGAGTCCTGTTAGCCCGCTACAGCCCGGTTCACCGGAGTCCTGCTAGCCCAGTGCTACAGCCTGGATTCACTCGCTGATGACCGACACGTTCGATGCTGGGTCATGGCTGCCTGTCCCTGTAAGTTTGTGCCACTTTGGGTTTACAACTAGCCATGTCAGCCCGGGCTCCTTATCATATGGGTGCTAGCGACACTGTCATATACGTGTGCCAAAAGGCGCAAACGATCCCGAGTAAAGGTAATGCGACACCCGTGGGAATACCATGCGTGAGGCCGCAAAGTGATATGAGGTGTTACATGCTAGATCGATGTGGCATTGAGTCGGGGTCCTGACAGCGTTGGTATCAGAGCTTGACTGCCTGTAGGTTTACCAAGCCAAACTGGTCGAAGTTGAGTCTAGAAATTCTTTAGTTATATAAGGGAATTGATTGTGGGATGGAACGTAAGGCTCTTTTTACTCCTTATACCTCATGGCCTTCTGATCTGAGTCATCATCTTCTCTTCTACGGGGATTAAGAACTAGGCTATCTCTTCTTTCTATCAGGATCACGTGTTACTAATCCGTAGACTTATAGATTGTTGGACTTAAGCCTCGTTTCAGTTCCTATCACTTCCGTATGTTAATTGTTGATCTCAGAACCTTGATATTATGATGATCGAGTGGTTATGCCACCATTTTTGTGAATGTCTCAAATCTTTTCTGAGCATTTACAGCCGTTATGCTGTCCGAGTCATCCCAGGTTTCCAAAGAGTCTGATGCATTTGCAAAATCCTTTTCCTCTGGTTTCAATGTCTTTTAGGCTAGGTTAATCACACAAATTGTTGAGTTGAGGTACTCTACTGCCTCGACCTTTATGTTGGAGTTATTGTTATGACCCTAGGTGTCTCAGGGGATCATCTAGTAGTCTAGCCATGTTTTGTGTCCCAGTGTGATGATTCTGGCTTTTATTCTCGAAAGCATCCCGTGATGCCACTTAGTAGTAGGTATTCTACTCCTTGGGTTTTGAACCCGAGAGTCACTCTACTTACTTCATGTTGATAGTGTTTGCTAGTTCCTTTAGGTTATTAGTAACCTTTGCGATAGTCCTCGAGGTTCGTGGTACATCCTTCTTCCAATTACCATGAACCATTCTTGGCAGGAGTTCTTCTGAACCAAAAGATGACAAGAAGAGTGCTCTCGATGAGCTCTCCATGCTATGTTGTGACTTTGCCAGCTCAACCTTTCTGCATGGGTTATCCGGAAGAATTATGTTGAACTTGGTTCGACATACTAATCTATGCATCCACAACTCAGGAAGTTATATGTTCCTTTGAGTTGTCCCTTTTTAGTTGTCTACTGACCTTCGTCTATCAATTGATAGTCAAGAGTATGCATGCATTCGTTCATCGATGCCTATTATTCTTGTGGTCTGTCAAGCCATTCTATCCGGAACGACTAGGAGAAACAAACTCCAGTACCTCTTCCATATCCAGGATTGGGTCAAAGAAGTTGTGCTCCACAGAACAAATTGCTAATCCAGCTTTTGCTCTGTTCTACCTTGGAGTATTACCATCTTTTATATCGGGATTGTTATTTAATTGCACACCATCCTATGAACTCTTGGTACAGTGATACTTCTCGCCATCATTACTCATTCCTCGGTTCCGTGTGGTTATAACCGGAATGTCAACAAGTGAATCGTGATGTGTGAAATCAATACTCCTAGCAACCTTGTTGCTTGGTAGTTAAATGGACAATAACCTCATTCTTAACGTGTTTGTTCTTGAATCATCATTCTAAGATTGATCGTGCTACCTTGTCCATCTTCCTGGTGCACATTTCGATTGATGAGTTAGTATTTTGTCAAGTCCTCGCTCATTTGATCATATCGTCTTGCCCTCAAAAGCGAGATTGTTCTTGAGCTTAGTAACATATTGGTGGTTCGTGATTTTCTGAATATCTTCTCGGAAGTATTACCAGGTTGTTCCCTGACTGTTATGTTGAGCTCGTGATCAAGTTGGTTTCTTGTAAACCACCCTTTCTCCAAGAATCCGTGTTGGATACCCCTGAGCTAGTTGGTTAAGCTAGACAACAACTTGGAGAGTTGGAAGATAAAAGCTTGCCTGACTTAGTTCGTTCCAAAGGGATATTCTTGTGTAGTGTGTGTTGAAGAAAGTTGATATCTTCATCGATTGGTCCCTGTGATCGGTTAATGGACCTATCATCTTGTCCAACCTTTGATTTGGGTGTGGGCTATCCTCAAATCAAATCAGTACCAACGATGCTCGTAATGTTGTCTTACTCGTGGTTGATTCCTCGAGCATACACCATTATATCTTTTGGGTCTGACCAATGCTATCACTTGTTCACATAATTATGGAATTCCATTTACATGGAAATCTCGATGAGTTGTTGTTGAGCCCATCAGCAGCATTTTGTCTCTCCCATGAGTCATGTTGAACATCAACCTAGTGTTGGAAACTTGTGTAAGCATTTCTTCGTGTTTCGTTCATGAAGCATATGTTTGGATTAAGGTAGTGACTTCCTTTAATTCATGTGCATCTGATGCAAGTTGCCGCCGTGGATTCGAGAAAGTCAATGTTGCTTTCTTTGGAATCATTCCAAATCAGTCATGCACACGTGCGAAGAATTCTGTGGTTTGAAGACTTACAACCTTCAATCTATATATACCCCTAGCACACCAAGCCACTGATTGATTTGTTCAAGGAGAAGGAGTTCCTTCATAAGAGCTAATCCGGACTTATATAAGGACTTCGATATCCTCGATAATGGTTCCCAACTTGAACTCGGTAGTGTTTTATTGTAAGACTACCACGTGGTCATGCTTGTTTAGGACATCGTGTTCACACGTGTGTAGCAGAACCAGCTCATGTTTTGGATTTTGCTATCGTAGTTCATTTCCCGAGAATCTCGCAACGTTATCTCGTCGAATTGTGTTGCAAACTTTCATTTATCTTCCTAGACTCGATGAGTCTGGAATATCCTGACACCAACCAGATCTGAATCTCAGGCAGATGTGATGGTTGGAACATTTCCCAAGAACTATAATATTGGTCTCTCGATAACCGGTAAGGTGGATGTCGTGGCCAACACCCCCATCCGGTAGACCTATTATTATAGTATCTTGTTTGAGGAAGTTGGCCACCTTCCCATAAGGACTTCGTAGGATTTACTCCCTAGTTGTGCCTTATGATTTTTGAGATCCCGAAGTCCGACCTTTTTACTTGATGTTCTAGATACCAGACCATTTCTATGAATGGGTTACACTAGCACATCAAGGAGAACATTAGAAGCGGAGTGCTAAATGTCTCTCGGTCGATCATCCAGATTTTGTTCCTTGGCTTCGCTAAGGTGTAATCTGAGAAGGTGTTATCTTCCTTTGCGTCTGCATCATCCATCATTAGCCATCATGGTAGTATGTTGTGTTGTGAGCACCCTTGACACGGATGTTGATAAAACCTTGATGATTGTGGAAATGCTCAAGTTCTTGAGAGCACGCACAAGCGCTACGTGTTATCATCGGTACTAACTGGGATTGCCCCAGATTTCCTCGGTTATGCTACAACCATTCCAATAGTGGAATAACTCTCTATTGTTGAGCCTCTCCCCAGTTACTAGAATTATTCCCATCATTTGCATTTTGTTCCCAGCTTGCACCGCCAATGTGCCATTCTACCATGGGTCCCTTCCATTTCCGGTGATAAGCAAAAATCATCCATTGCGTTGTCTTCAACGAGGTAGTCCACATCATCCATTCTAGTCCGGGTGTACCATTCCTTTGCACCCCGCCAAACGATCGTTGTGAATTGCCTTAGGCTGGTATGAAGAGTTTCAATGATCTCTGAATCAAAGGTAATTCTTTTTGCCACTTAAGGGGATGATTCTACGAGTCACCTTCCCTAAGGTGCATCATTATGGTATCATGGCAACTCAACTCGTCGCAACGTTGGCAATCGTTTACCACCTTCTTAGATGTGGAATTGTTGTCTACCTAGTAAACCTCCGTCATACGTTCCACTCCATCCCTCTAGAGGTGTGCTTCGTCTCTCAGCTCGAGAGATGTTGCTATGTCTCATTCCGAGAATTAATCCTGAGTTGTTCGACCTTCGAGAAGATTGATCCTTCTAGAGTTCCCTTCTCCTCTCGTTGTCATGTTGGTTGGAGTTCTCGGAACAAGACATCAAGATAATGATGGTGAGCGAATCAATGTTCAGTTGAAGTGCAACCTGGATCATGAAGATTATACTAGTTTGCGTTTCCCCTTCGTCTTACCCTACACTTGAATCTCGGGTCGAGATTCTTGTTTAGTGGGGGTGAGTTGTCACATCCCTAGCTTCTGGTAATGCTCTAGGCTAGCTTCATGCGTGCATCATGTCTATATTCCGAAAGTTGAAATGAGGAAATTGAAAGCCTCGGAAATCATTTTAATAAAGGGGCAAGAAACCCTAAAATTGCAATCAGTAAATCCAAAATGCCCTAGAAATAGCTCTGACAATTTTGGCAAGAGTTATAAATCAAACCAAAATTTTGGGACATTTCTAAGGAATTATTTGGGCTCTGATTTTAAATCAATATTTTATTTGAATTTGGAGTTATATTCATAATATATAATGAATATATTTTCAAATGCCCTGAGATATTTTATGTTTATGAGGAGGAGACCTTAAGTGACATAAAATTATCCAGGGGAGTTTTGGCACTGTTTTCAAATTTGTTTGAATTTGAATTCAGTGGCAATTAAATAGAAAACAAACTGCAGAAAATAGAAAAGAGAAGGAAAGAGCAGAGGGACTACCTGGCGCTCACCTGGTAGCCCAGCCGGCCCAGCTCCTGTGCGGCCCAGCCCACCACCGCTTCTCCCCCTGTCGTCTTCCTCCCCCTCGCCCCGAAGCTGCTCGGTGGCGCGCGCGGCCACGCGCCCCGGCCACCTCCTCCCTCCCAGCCTGCCTGGCTCGTCCTCGACGCCCCGGTGATGCCACGCACTCCCCTTGACCCCCTCTCACTTCTCCCTCGCTCTCTG
>NC_057797.1:65298247-65322851 GCF_018294505.1 Triticum aestivum
CAACCACCGTGGCCACCAGCCACCCTTCGCCCTTCCGCCGACTCCAGAAGCACCGAAGAAACCTCCTCGTCCTCCCAATCGAGCCACGGGACGCCGGGAGGCCCTGCATCGCCGTCAACCGTCGTCTTCAACCTCCGGATCCGACGGCCCCCTCCGGTCAATTTGCGGCCTCAGCGTGTCCCCGGCTATACCAAGTTGCTCCCCTTCACCGCTGTGAGCGCCCGCTTCGACTTCCCCTCTTCCCCGGCCTCTCCGCGTCCTCTAGGCCGTGGTTGCACGGACGCCGAGCTCCGGCCGCCGCTTCGCTCGCCGCTGCCGACACCACAGTCGCCCCCGCCCATTTTTGAGCGTGTCTCCGTGCTCACCGAGCTCCCAGGAGCCGAACGCTTCCAACACCGGCCCCTGCCGTGCACCGTAGCTCCTTCTCCCCTCCCCGCCAAACTCCGGTCGCCGCCAAAGCTCGTCGCCGGCGAGATTCCGGCTGCCCCGTGACCACCCGTCTGGTCCATGTCAGGACCCCGACTCGATGTCACATCGATCTAGCCGGTAACACCTCATATCACTTTGCGGCCTCACGCACGGTATCCCCACGGGTGTCGCCTTACCTTTGCCCGGGACCGTTTGCGCCTTTTGGCTCACGTATATGATAGTGTCGCTAGCATCCATATGATAAGGAGCCCGGGCTGACATGACTAGTCGTAAACCCAAAGTGGCACAGACTTACAGGGACAGGCATCCATGACCCAGCTTCGAACGTGTCGGTCATCAGCAAGTGGGTCCGGGCTGTAGCACTGGGCTAGCAGGACTCCGGTAAACCGGGCTGTAGCGGGCTAACAGGACTCTGGTACTCAAAGCGTGACATTTCCCCGAAGGGACAGACACAGGAACGAAGAAGGACACATGCCGGCCAGCCTAAGTGTTCCAGAGCAGTAGCAAGCTACCATGGCTCAGCGGTAACACTAGGAGACATTTCCCGGTAAGAGAGGCTACTAAAGATAAACAACTAGATAGTCATATCCCACACATACCAAGCATTTCAATCATACACACAATATGCTCGATATGTGCAAATACAACGAAGCATCACAACATGACTCTACGACACAAGTACTTTATTTAAGGCTCAGGGAGCCATACATAACATACACAAAGGTACGGGTCTCACGACCCAACATTCAAGTCATACAGTCATACAAACCAGCAGCGGAAGTAACTTGTCTGAGTACAGACAACTAGTAAAATAAAAGAGGCTTGGAAAGCCTAGCTATACTACATGGTCCTTCACAAGCTCAGGATCACCACCTGGGCCTTTAGCCTACTCGTTGATGTCAATGTCTACATAGAACCCATCAGAAGGGGTTGCAGCGTCTTCTGTAAAAATGTAAATTGTAGCAACATGAGTACAAAGGTACTCAGCAAGACTTACATCAGATCCTACATACATGCATATTATCAAGAAGGGTTGGTGGAGTTTATTGCAGCAAGCCAGCTTTGACTCTTGGCTAGACTATCCTACGACACTCCAACTTGAAATGGTTTTGCGCACACGAGTCCACTACTCACCACTTCAATACACTACCGAGGATCCACCTCCGTCTCCCTACGGAAGAGCCATCCTCGGCACTCACACTTATCTTGAGGCTTTTAGTGGTTTCCATTTACTTGTCTATGAACTGTATAGGTAACCAAGTAGTACTTTACCGCAGACGCGGCTATTCGAATAGATTATGATAACCCTGCAGGGGTGTACTTCTTCATACATGTTTCCACCACTTAGCGTCTGCACACGACATGTGCTCGGCAGACTTCAAGCGAAAGCCGACGTGGGTGTAGACCACGACCTACCTAAACACTTAAGCCTCTAGTCCAGGTTTATCGCCTATTCAGGTTCCATCCGCAGGGAGTCCGGCCGAGGTTTCCCATACGGCCCCGAACGATGTGAACAGGGTTCCCGAGATACCTAACGGGTATTCGGTACATCGTGCCACGTACCTACCGCATCACAGCCCACCCCTACGGTCAGCGCTGTCCACGGCCTCCAGTAGGCTACAAACACCAGAAACTACTTGCAACTCCTGGACAGAGAGCTAGGGTGAATAAGAAGTCGAGCGGGGTCATATTTCAGGGCCCAATGCATGGTAGTAGCTGTATCTTAAATCACACATACAGATCTCAGTGCTTAAGGTCGGCTTCAATGAAACAACCCACCATGTACTCCTACATGGCCTCTCATCGATACCTTTACCAAATCGTGTTCACCACACCACTCTCATTACCGACATAATCATTTCACTCTAGCTATCACCCAGATGAACCAGACCTGACACGACTCTAAGCATAGCAGGCATAGCAAGGTAGGAACAACACATACATATGGCTCAATCAACTCCTACACATGCTAGTGGGTTTCATCTAGTTACTGTGGCAATGACAGGTCATGCAGAGGAAATGGGTTCAACTACCGTAGCACACAGCAGTTTGAAACGCGTTGTCTTAATGCAGTAAAAGAGAGCAGGAGCGAGAACATGGGATTGTATCGATATGATCAAATGGTTGGTTGCTTGCCTGATGGTTCGATGCACTGGTATTGCTCTTCGTCGGGGTTATCACGGTACTCCTCGGGGGCAGAACCTGTCGCAAAGGACACCGATACACAACCATTACCAAACAGTATGCAACAATATGATGCATGCATGAGACATGGCAAAATGAGTGTATTGGCTAATGCAACTAAGAACAGATGGGTTTGAACTAATTTGAACCATTGATTCAAAGTTCAAACTCATAAGTTGCCATTTAAGGTGTTTTATCTTGTTCTGTGATAAACAGCAGGTTAGCTTGTTTAAACATGCATGAAACCAGTACAGATGGAAAGATTGGATTTTTCTGATCATTTTTCATATATAATTTGTTTGATTTGGAGCTACGGTTGATTTTATATGAATTTTGGAAGTTTGAAACATTTTCTGGAATTTCCTGTGTAAAAATAATTCCAGTAATTAAATTACTGCGTCAGCACTACGTCATGATGACGTCAGTGGTCAACGGGCTGGTCCAGGTCAAACTGACCAGTGGGTCCCGCATGTCAGTATTCAATTAGTTTAACTAAATTAGATTTAAACTAACTGGATTAATTAACAAAGGGGGCCCCACATGTCATAGACCCAGGGGGTCAACCGGGGCCCACCCGTGGTCAAAGTCAGAGTCAACCACGCCGGCGTCTAGCCGCCGGCGAGCCCGACACGGCGGCGAAAGTGCTTTTTGCCATTCCGGCAACCAAATGGACGGCGGAAGGCATCTACGTGTTGCTGAGGTTGAGCCGCGACTATTGGTGGTGGTGGTTGGGCTCGGGGTGGACGGAGTTGGCGCCGGCGGCGACTTTGGCGGCCGCCGGAGTTCGGTTGAAGACGAACTCGTGGCTAGAGTGTGCGGTGAGGTGCGGGGAGTGCATGGTTAGCCCCAACGCGGCGTGGTGAGTGCGATGGACAAGGTGAGGTGGCCGGAGGATGGCCGGGAGCACGTCGGCGAAGAGGTCCGCGACGGCGCGTGCGGGTGAGCTTAGTGTGCTCGCTGTGGTGCACGAGAGAGAGAAAGAGAGGAAGGGGAAGTTAGCCCAGCTCACTGCGGTCTTGATGGAAAGGACGGCGTGGTCGGGGACGAGCTGCTGCGGCGGCGACGGCGAAGGGGATCTCCGGCGATGGCGGTTCGGGCGAGGTTGGTGCGGCGGCTTCGGGGCACGCGAGCGCTCGGGGCTCGGCTAGCTCGAAGAAGTAGAGGACGGCGGAGCTTCTGGACACAGTGGCGCGGCGTGGAGACGACGGGGAGCACGGCTACGGCGGCGGTGCGGCGACGGTGGCGTCGGCCATGGCGTGGGAGCGCGAGGGAGAGGAACTGGGGGCGAATGGAGGTGTCCACGGGGGTCGGGGCGCGACGTGGAGCTCGTCCAGGCCAGCAGGGCGGTGAGAGGGGGAAGCAGGGCGACGTGCAGCTGCGTGGCGAGCTGCGGTGCCGCCGCCGAGCACCTTGGCTGCCTGCCTGGCAAGCCAAGCAGCTCGCTGGAGCGGTGGCCGGGCTAGGCCGGCCAGGTGGGCTGGCTGGTGGGCCTGTGGTGGCGCCAGGTAAGTTTTCCCTTTTTTTCTGTTTTTTGTTTTTATATTAATATATCTGCAACTTTGTTGAATTTAATAAAATACCTAGGCAACTTCAAAAATCACCAAACTACTCCTGGCCCATAGTTGGATTATTTCCAACATGAAACATTTTAGTTTGGAGATATTTGAGCATTTAAATATTTTATATAATTTTAAATGCCCAAATTCAAATATTTATGATTTAATTCAAAAACCCTAGGATGGCCTAGGAAAATGTGCACCACTTTTGGCAGAGGTTCTGAACCAAGACAAAAATGATGGGCATTTTAGAAGGGCATTTCAGGTTCATTGAAAATTATTTTAGTAACCCTAGTTGGTTTCAGAGGGGACTGGGGGTTCTGTCATCCCCATTTCAAGTTTCTGATGAAAGAGTAAACATGATGCAACACTCTAATGCATGACTAGCTAGGGTGTGACAACTCACCCCCACTCAAAAGAATCTCGTCCCGAGATTTGGGTTCTTCCGGGAAGAAGGCGGGATACTCGAGTCGAAGACGATCCTCCCTTTCCCAAGTTGCTTCATCCTCAGAATGGTGCGACCATTGTACTTTAAGAAACTTGATATTATGACGTCGGGTGGTACGTTCGGCCTGATCGAGGATACGAATGGGGTACTCTCGATATGTAAGATTATCTTGGAGATCAAGTGTTTCGTGGTCCACTCCACGGATAGGATCCGAGAAGCAACGCCTGAGTTGAGAAACGTGGAAGACATCGTGGACTCTGGAGAGGTGCGGAGGTAGTTCCAACTGGTAGGCAACTTCTCCTCGTTTGGCGAGAATGCGAAAAGGTCCAATGTAACGAGGAGCCAATTTGCCTTTGATACCGAAACGATGGGTTCCCTTCAGAGGGGTGACCCGAAGATAAGCCTTCTCGTCAACCTCAAAAGTCATAGCCTTATGTTTTCGGTCATATTGACTCTTTTGACGGGATTGGGCTGTTTTCAACTTTTCACGAACGATACGAACTTGTTCTTCTGCTTCCTGAATCATATCCGGGCCAAAGAATTGTCTTTCCCCGGTTTCTGACCAGTTAAGGGGTGTTCGACATCGTCGTCCATAAAGAACTTCAAAAGGGGCTTTACCCAAGCTAGATTGATAGCTGTTGTTGTAAGCGAATTCGGCAAATGGAAGGCACTTCTCCCAATCCATCCCGAATGAGATAACAGAGGCTCGAAGCATGTCTTCTAGAATCTGGTTGACGCGTTCCACTTGACCACTCGACTGAGGGTGGAAGGCGGTGCTAAAGGAGAGACGGGTTCCCATAGCATTTTGGAAACTTTCCCAAAATCGAGAGGTGAAAAGACTTCCTCGATCCGAGTTAATTTCCAAAGGAACACCATGGAGGGACACTATTCGGAAGATGTATAAGTCTGCCAGCTGACTAGCGGTTATACTCTCACGAACAGGTAAGAAATGGGCTACTTTGGAAAGACGGTCGACAACAACGAAGATAGCATTATTCCCTCTCTTGGTCCTGGGAAAACCGGTAATGAAATCCATACCAATTTTATCCCATTTCCATTCAGGAATAGCTAAGGGTTGAAGGGTGCCAGCAGGCCGTTGATGCTCTGCTTTAACACGACGACAGACGTCGCAATTTGCAATATACTGAGCAATTTCTCTCTTCATCCTAGTCCACCAGAACCTCTGGCGTAGGTCCTGATACATCTTAGTACTACCGGGATGAATGGTGAGAGGAGATTCATGAGCCTCCTTAAGGATCAACTGCCGTAGATGCTGGTTCCTGGGAACCACTAGACGGTTCTCAAAGTACACAACACCATGATCATTTGTGGAGAAACAACTAGCACCTCCGCTAGCAATGTTCTCTTTGATTTTGGATATTCCCTTATCTCGCTTTTGGGCAGCGATGATTTGATCCGTAAGAGTAGGTTTTGCTACCAAGGTGGAAAGAAAACCTTGATGTACAATGTGAAGGTTAAGCTTCCTAAATTCCTCATGGAGAAGCGGTTGACTTTGTTGTAACACCAGGTTGTTACAATAAGATTTACGACTTAGCGCATCAGCCATGACGTTGGCTTTCCCTGGGGTGTAGGTTATTCCTAAGTCGAAGTCTGTAATCAACTCAACCCAACGTCTTTGCCTGAGATTCAGATCCGGTTGGGTGAAGATGTACTTCAGACTTTGGTGATCAGTGAATATTTTGCAACGGTTACCGAGGAGGTAATGTCGCCAGGTCTTAAGTGCATAGACTACGGCTGCAAGCTCTAGATCATGAGTAGGATAATTCTCCTCATGTGTGTGCAATTGCCGTGAAGCGTAGGCAATTACGTGTCGATCTTGCATGAGAATGCAACCTAGTCCTTGTCGCGAGGCGTCGCAGTAGATAACAAAGTCCTTGGAGAAGTCTGGCGGTACCAGTACGGGAGCAGAGGTCAGGCGTCTTTTCAGTTCCTGAAAGCTGTGCTCACATTGTGGAGTCCATTCGAACTTCTTATCTTTCTTGAGGAGTTCGGTTAGAGGTTTGGCAACTTTGGAGAAGTTCTCGACAAAGCGACGACAATAGCTCGCTAAGCCCAGAAAACTCCGAACTTGCTTAACCGATTCAGGTGGAGTCCAATTAAGGACGGCTTGAACTCGCTCAGGGTTAACAGCAATACCTTTACCAGATATTACATGACCCAGATAGGTCACTTCTGACAACCAGAATTCACATTTAGAAAATTTGGCATAAAGGCGATGCTCTCGAAGTTTCTTCAACACTAGCCTTAGATGTTCGGCATGTTCTTCCTCGTTCTTGGAGTAGATGAGTATATCATCGAGGTAAACCACGACGAATTTATCCAAATACTCCATGAAGATTGAGTTCATTAACCGAGAAAAGGTGGCTGGAGCGTTGGTTAAACCGTAGGACATGACGGTGTACTCGTATTGGCCATAACGAGTAACAAAGGCCGTTTTAGGAATGTCCCCGTTTCTGATTTTGATTTGATGGTAGCCCAACCTCAAATCCATCTTGGAGAAGACTGAGGATCCAGCGAGCTGATCATACAGGTCATTGATCCTGGGAAGCGGATATTTGTTCTTGATTGTGACCAAATTGACAGGTCGGTAATCTACAACCATCCGGTCCGTACCATCCTTCTTCTTAACGAATAGGACGGGGCAAGCCCACGGAGATGAGCTAGGTCGGATGAAACCCTTTTTCAAGGACTCATCGAGTTGTTTCTTAAGCTCGGCTAGTTCTAGTGGTGCCATCTTATAAGGTCTTCTAGCAATCGGGACGGTTCCTGGAATGAGGTCTATTACGAACTCAACATCTCTGTCAGGTGGAACACCTGGCAATTCCTCTGGGAAGACATCCGGGAAGTCACGGACTACCAGAACGTCCTCAAGGTCTGGCAAAGGGCTGGCGTTAAGAGAATATAACTGTCGCTTGGCTATTCGGGTCAAGACATTGACTATCTTCCCCGAAGGATGGGTGAGTTGAACAGTCCTAGAGAAGCAATCAATTTGGGCATGATGAGCTGACATCCAGTCCATACCCAGAATGATATTAATATCTGAAGATTTAAGGGCTATCAAAGACGCGAGGAAAACAAGTCTGTCGACTTGGATTTCATTTCCATGGCTTACTCTAGAAGTTTGCCATTTGGATCCCGGAGTTTGAATTACCATAGAGGTTGGCATATCACCGAATGCGATGTTATGCAAGCGAGCATAATTTTCAGATATAAAAGAATCAGAGGCTCCTGTATCGAAAAGAACAGATGCCGGGTGGCAATTAACAAGAAGCGTACCGAGAACGACGTTGGGATCCTCTTGAGCTTCTTCGGCAGAGATACAGTTGACATGGCCACGTGAAGCGGTGACCGGCTTGGCGTGGAATATTTTTCCTGTCGGCTTGCCACGGCCAACAGCTTTAGCAGATTGGTTGGGGTTGGTCTGGGGACACTCACGCATATAGTGACCAGATTCCCCACACTTGAAACAAGTCACGGAACTGGTACGTGGAGGAGCATTGTTGGTTGGACCCCCATAGGGCTTGGCCGGTGCAGACTGTTGAACGGGGCGAGGCGTCTGGAAGGATGGCCTCGGTGTGAACCTGGGTGGCAGGGCGGTGTTGGGTACCCACACGCGGTGCTTCTGAGGACCAGCACCGGATGAGGAACCCATATCACGGCCATGCTTGCATGTTGCGTCATAGTCAGTCTGACCAGTTTCAGCACTGATGGCTTTGTTGACAAGTTTCTGGAAAGATGTGCACTCATGCAGACGGAGGTCACGGCGAAGCTCAGGACTAAGGCCCTTACGGAACCTTGCTTGCTTCTTGGCATCAGTAGACACTTCCTCAGTTGCATATCGTGCGAGATTACCAAACTCCCTGCTGTAAGCATCCACAGAAAGTCGGCCTTGGGTGAAACTGCAAAATTCCTCACGTTTACGGTCCATGAGACCCTCCGGAATGTGATGTTCATGGAAAGCCTCGCTGAATTCAGCCCAAGTAGTGACATGGCCCGTTGGACGCATAGCTCCATAATTCTCCCACCATAGACTGGCGGGGCCTTCAAGATGATAAGCAGCAAAGGTGACCTTGTCAGCCTCCGCTACCAGCGCGGAACGCAGTTTGTGAGCGATACTGCGAAGCAAGTCATCAGCGTCGAGAGGCTCGACGGAGTGGTGGAACGTGGGTGGATGTAATTTGATAAAATCACTGAGTGACACCACGTTAGTCCTCTGATGGTGTGCCGTGTTCTGTTCAATACGCTCCAACAAACGGTTGGTCTCCCGCTTGTTTCTCTCAGCTTCCATCATTACCTCGGCTAGTGAAGGAGGATGAGGCAGATTTGCATCCCTGACTTCACTGCCTTCGGCCTGCTCTTGAGGAGCAGGGTTAGTGCGCGTGTTGACCATCCTAGGTAGACAAGACAAAGATTTAGTCAGGATGATAGAATTCGGACATAGGATATAAAATGTAAGGAATAACTCGAAATGCAAGATGATCATCCGTATGACATGGTAGATACAGAAACTGCTTCTTTTATTCCATCGTCATACACACCATACAGGGTTTAGTACAAGACCAAACAAAGTACTATTACGGTGAAAAGAGGATTACATCTCATCGGAGGCATCCCAAGCTCCTATACATTATTTTTCTACACCTCCGGAAAGAGTACAAACTAGGTCATATCCCACGAGTCACGCGGGACGATAGATGACACAGCTAGTGCGAACTAGTGATACTACCACTAACTCAGACCGATCCATAGTAGTCCTCGTAGAAGTCACCTCCATAGCCTGGAAGCTCAACATGATCATCCGGAAACAGACGATCTCGCGGAGCTTGTGGACCATAGGGGCTAGGATGAGGTCTTGGACCAACAGACGGTGGCCTGCGGGGACCGCGAGGTGGGGTGATGCCTCCTACATCACGCCAACCCATCACGTCTGGCAGAGCAGATCTCACAGGATAGAGATCGCGCATATCTGAATATCCAGCTTGCACCGCCGGTGCAAACCGAGTCAAAGTAGCCTAGTGGTCAGCACGGGTATTGAAGAGCTCTAACCTCAAGGCCCGATTTTCACGGTCCTTATCCTCGAGCATCTCAGCAGTGGTGCGAGTCCGTGAATCCTCCTGGGTGGGGTCAGCATAGATAGCCTGGAGATACCCTTGTGCTCCCGGAAGTGATCCTGGCATATACCGGAAATCAGAGTCCCGAAATAGACCAGATCTGACTCGCATAATGGTCATCATAGAGTAGGCGGCATCCTGCACAGCCATCTCAATAGTAACCCCGAGTCCATAGGAGCAGTGAAGGGGCTCGGTGGATCCATGATACGATGGAAATATCCGGACAGTGCAGAGATACTGGCTTTGATTGAAGTCCCGAAATTGCTCTTCGACCGTGTACTCAGGATACCAGCGGTATCCAGCCTCAGTCATTACCCTGACCAACTTGGCAGTATGGCCGGGTACATCTAGGCATCGAGTCAGGCGAACCACTTGATTGAGGTCGCGAGTGGCCATCTGAAAGCACAATCATAATGCAAAGGCATTAGAATTTCTAGCAAAATTTCGGCAGCATAACAGTTGTAAATGCTCAAAAGAATTTGAGACATTTGACAAAGGATTTCGTACACACTCAACATCATCATATCAAAGTTCTGAATCCATGCTAACAACATAATGTGGTAGTAGAACTGAACTAGTCTTGTATCCATCAACTTATAAGGTACTACTGATTAGTAACACGTGATCCTGATAGAGAGAATAGATCCTAATTCCTTAACCCCCGGTGGAAGAATGGACTGACTCAGATCGTTATAAGATAGAGAAGTAAAAAGAGCCTTACGTTCCAACCCACAAACAATTCCCCTACATATAACTAAAGAATTTCTAGACTCAACATCGACCAGTTTGGCTTGGAGAACCTACAGGCAGTCCGGCTCTGATGCCAACGCTGTCAGGACCCCGACTCGATGTCACATCGATCTAGCCGGTAACACCTCATATCACTTTGCGGCCTCACGCACGGTATCCCCACGGGTGTCGCCTTACCTTTGCCCGGGACCGTTTGCGCCTTTTGGCTCACGTATATGATAGTGTCGCTAGCATCCATATGATAAGGAGCCCGGGCTGAGATGACTAGTCGTAAACCCAAAGTGGCACAGACTTACAGGGACAGGCATCCATGACCCAGCTTCGAACGTGTTGGTCATCAGCAAGTGGGTCCGGGCTGTAGCACTGGGCTAGCAGGACTCCGGTAAACCGGGCTGTAGCGGGCTAACAGGACTCCGGTACTCAAAGCGTGACATTTCCCCGAAGGGACAGACACAGGAACGAAGAAGGACACATGCCGGCCAGCCTAAGTGTTCCAGAGCAGTAGCAAGCTACCATGGCTCAGCGGTAACACTAGGAGACATTTCCCGGTAAGAGAGGCTACTAAAGATAAACAACTAGATAGTCAGATCCCACACATACCAAGCATTTCAATCATACACACAATATGCTCGATATGTGCAAATACAACGAAGCATCACAACATGACTCTACGACACAAGTACTTTATTTAAGGCTCAGTGAGCCATACATAACATACACAAAGGTACGGGTCTCACGACCCCACATACAAGTCATACAGTCATACAAACCAGCAGCGGAAGTAACTTGTCTGAGTACAGACAACTAGTAAAATAAAAGAGGCTTAGAAAGCCTACTATACTATGTGGTCCTTCACAAGCTCAGGGTCACCACCTGGGTCTTTAGCCTACTCGTTGATGTCAACGTCTACATAGAACCCATCAGAAGGGGTTGCAGCGTCTTCTGTAAAAATGTAGATTATAGCAACATGAGTACAAAGGTACTCAGCAAGACTTACATCAGATCCTACATACATGCATAGTATCAAGAAGGGTTGGTGGAGTTATTGCAGCAAGCCAGCTTTGACTCTTGGCTAGGCTATCCTACGATACTTCAACTTGAAATAGTTTTGCGCACACGAGTCCACTATTCACCACTTCAATACACTACCGAGGATTCACCTCCGTCCTCCTACGGAGGAGCCATCCTCGGCACTCACACTTATCTTGAGGCTTTTAGTAGTTTCCATTTACTTGTCTATGAACTGTATAGGCAACCAAGTAGTCCTTTACCGCGGACGCGGCTATTCGAATAGATCATGTTAACCCTGCAGGGGGTACTTCTTCATACACGCTCTCACCACTTACCGTCGTTTACACGACATGTACTCGGCAACCTTCAAGCGGAAGCCCAACATGGGTGTCGGCCACGACCTACCTAATCACCTAAGCCTCCAGTCCAGGTTTATCGCCTATTCAGGTTCCATCCGCAGGGAGTCCGGCCGAGGTTTCCCATACGGCCCCAAACGATGTGAACAGGGTTCCCGAGATACCTAACGGGTATTCGGTACACCCGGCCACGTACCTACCGCATCACAGCCCACCCCTACGGTCAGCGCTGTCCACGGCCTCCAGTAGGCTACAAACACCAGAAACTACTTGCAACTCCTGGACGGAGAACTAGGGTGAATAAGAAGTCGAGAGGGTCCATTGGTTTCGGGCCCAATGCATGGTAGTAGCTGATTCTTAAATCACACATACAGATCTCAGTGCTTAAGGTCGGCTTCAATGAAACAACCCACCATGTACTCCTACATGGCCTCTCATCGATACCTTTACCAAATCGTGTTCACCACACCACTCTCATTACCGACATAATCATTTCACTCTAGCCCATCACCCAGATGAACCAGACCTGACACGACTCTAAGCATAGCAGGCATAGCAAGGTAGGAACAACACATACATATGGCTCAATCAACTACTACACATGCTAGTGGGTTTCATCTAGTTACTGTGGCAATGACAGGTCATGCAGAGGAAATGGGTTCAACTACCGTAGCACACAGCAGTTTGAAACGCGTTGTCTTAATGCAGTAAAAGAGAGCAGGAGCGAGAACATGGGATTGTATCGATATGATCAAATGGTTGGTTGCTTGCCTGATGGTTCGATGCACTGGTATTGCTCTTCGTCGGGGTTATCACGGTACTCCTCGGGGGCAGAACCTGTCGCAAAGGACACCGATACACAACCATTACCAAACAGTATGCAACAATATGATGCATGCATGAGACATGGCAAAATGAGTGTATTGGCTAATGCAACTAAGAACAGATGGGTTTGAACTAATTTGAACCATTGATTCAAAGTTCAAACTCATAAGTTGCCATTTAAGGTGTTTTATCTTGTTCTGTGATAAACAGCAGGTTAGCTTGTTTAAACATGCATGAAACCAGTACAGATGGAAAGATTGGATTTTTCTGATCATTTTTCATATATAATTTGTTTGATTTGGAGCTACGGTTGATTTTATATGAATTTTGGAAGTTTGAAACATTTTCTGGAATTTCCTGTGTAAAAATAATTCCAGTAATTAAATTACTGCGTCAGCACTACGTCATGATGACGTCAGTGGTCAACGGGCTGGTCCAGGTCAAACTGACCAGTGGGTCCCGCATGTCAGTATTCAATTAGTTTAACTAAATTAGATTTAAACTAACTGGATTAATTAACAAAGGGGGCCCCACATGTCATAGACCCAGGGGGTCAACCGGGGCCCACCCGTGGTCAAAGTCAGAGTCAACCACGCCGGCGTCTAGCCGCCGGCGAGCCCGACACGGCGGCAAAAGTGCTTTTTGCCATTCCGGCAACCAAATGGACGGCGGAAGGCATCTACGTGTTGCTGAGGTTGAGCCGCGACTATTGGTGGTGGTGGTTGGGCTCGGGGTGGCCGGAGTTGGCGCCGGCGGCGACTTTGGCGGCCGTCGGAGTTCGGTTGAAGACGAACTCGTGGCTAGAGTGTGCGGTGAGGTGCGGGGAGTGCATGGTTAGCCCCAACGCGGCGTGGTGAGTGCGATGGACAAGGTGAGGTGGCCGGAGGATGGCCGGGAGCACGTGGCGAAGAGGTCCGCGACGGCGCGTGCGGGTGAGCTTAGTGTGCTCGCTGTGGTGCACGAGAGAGAGAAAGAGAGGAAGGGGAAGTTAGCCCAGCTCACTGCGGTCTTGATGGAAAGGACGGCGTGGTCGGGGACGAGCTGCTGCGGCGGTGACGGCGAAGGGGATCTCCGGCGATGGCGGTTCGGGCGAGTTTGGTGCGGCGGCTTCGGGGCACGCGAGCGCTCGGGGCTCGGCTAGCTCGAAGAAGTAGAGGACGGCGGAGCTTCTGGACACGGTGGCGCGGCGTGGAGACGACGGGGAGCACGGCTACGGCGGCGGTGCGGCGACGGTGGCGTCGGCCATGGCGTGGGAGCGCGAGGGAGAGGAACTGGGGGCGAATGGAGGTGTCCAGGGGGGTCGGGGCGCGATGTGGAGCTCGTCCAGGCCAGCAGGGCGGCGAGAGCGGGAAGCAGGGCGACGTGCAGCTGCGGGGCGAGCTGCGGTGCCGCCGCCGAGCACCTTGGCTGCCTGCCTGGCAAGCCAAGCAGCTCGCTGGAGCGGTGGCCGGGCTGGGCCGGCCAGGTGGGCTGGCTGGTGGGCCTATGGTGGCGCCAGGTAAGTTTTCCCTTTTTTTCTGTTTTTCTGTTTTTATATTAATATATCTGCAACTTTGTTGAATTTAATAAAATACCTAGGCAACTTCAAAAATCACCAAACTACTCCTGGCCCATAGTTGGATTATTTCCAACATGAAACATTTTAGTTTGGAGATATTTGAGCATTTAAATATTTTATATAATTTTAAATGCCCAAATTCAAATATTTATGATTTAATTCAAAAACCCTAGGATGGCCTAGGAAAATGTGCACCACTTTTGGCAGAGGTTCTGAACCAAGACAAAAATGATGGGCATTTTAGAAGGGCATTTCAGGTTCATTGAAAATTATTTTAGTAACCCTAGCTGGTTTCAGAGGGGACTGGGGGTTCTGTCATCCCCATTTCAAGTTTCTGATGAAAGAGTAAACATGATGCAACACTCTAATGCATGACTAGCTAGGGTGTGACAACTCACCCCCACTCAAAAGAATCTCGTCCCGAGATTTGGGTTCTTCCGGGAAGAAGGCGGGATACTCGAGTCGAAGACGATCCTCCCTTTCCCAAGTTGCTTCATCCTCAGAATGGTGCGACCATTGTACTTTAAGAAACTTGATATTATGACGTCGGGTGGTACGTTCGGCCTGATCGAGGATACGAATGGGGTACTCTCGATATGTAAGATTATCTTGGAGATCAAGTGTTTCGTGGTCCACTCCACGGATAGGATCCGAGAAGCAACGCCTGAGTTGAGAAACGTGGAAGACATCGTGGACTCTGGAGAGGTGCGGAGGTAGTTCCAACTGGTAGGCAACTTCTCCTCGTTTGGCGAGAATGCGAAAAGGTCCAATGTAACGAGGAGCCAATTTGCCTTTGATACCGAAACGATGGGTTCCCTTCAGAGGGGTGACCCGAAGATAAGCCTTCTCGTCAACCTCGAAAGTCATAGCCTTATGTTTTCGGTCATATTGACTCTTTTGACGGGATTGGGCTGTTTTCAACTTTTCACGAACGATACGAACTTGTTCTTCTGCTTCCTGAATCATATTCGGGCCAAAGAATTGTCTTTCCCTGGTTTCTGACTAGTTAAGGGGTGTTCGACATCGTCGTCCATAAAGAACTTCAAAAGGGGCTTTACCCAAGCTAGATTGATAGCTGTTGTTGTAAGCGAATTCGGCAAATGGAAGGCACTTCTCCCAATCCATCCCGAATGAGATAACAGAGGCTCGAAGCATGTCTTCTAGAATCTGGTTGACGCGTTCCACTTGACCACTCGACTGAGGGTGGAAGGCGGTGCTAAAGGAGAGACGGGTTCCCATAGCATTTTGGAAACTTTCCCAAAATCGAGAGGTGAAAAGACTTCCTCGATCCGAGTTAATTTCCAAAGGAACACCATGGAGGGACACTATTCGGAAGATGTATAAGTCTGCCAGCTGACTAGCGGTTATACTCTCACGAACAGGTAAGAAATGGGCTACTTTGGAAAGACGGTCGACAACGACGAAGATAGCATTATTCCCTCTCTTGGTCCTGGGAAAACCGGTAATGAAATCCATACCAATTTTATCCCATTTCCATTCAGGAATAGCTAAGGGTTGAAGGGTGCCAGCAGGCCGTTGATGCTCTGCTTTAACACGACGACAGACGTCGCAATTTGCAATATACTGAGCAATTTCTCTCTTCATCCTAGTCCACCAGAACCTCTGGCGTAGGTCCTGATACATCTTAGTACTACCGGGATGAATGGTGAGAGGAGATTCATGAGCCTCCTTAAGGATCAACTGCCGTAGATGCTGGTTCCTGGGAACCACTAGACGGTTCTCAAAGTACACAACACCATGATCATTTGTGGAGAAACAACTAGCACCTCCGCTAGCAATGTTCTCTTTGATTTTGGATATTCCCTTATCTCGCTTTTGGGCAGCGATGATTTGATCCGTAAGAGTAGGTTTTGCTACCAAGGTGGAAAGAAAACCTTGATGTACAATGTGAAGGTTAAGCTTCCTAAATTCCTCATGGAGAAGCGGTTGACTTTGTTGTAACATCAGGTTGTTACAATAAGATTTACGACTTAGTGCATCAGCCATGACGTTGGCTTTCCCTGGGGTGTAGGTTATTCCTAAGTCGAAGTCTGTAATCAACTCAACCCAACGTCTTTGCCTGAGATTCAGATCCGGTTGGGTGAAGATGTACTTCAGACTTTGGTGATCAGTGAATATTTCGCAACGGTTACCGAGGAGGTAATGTCGCCAGGTCTTAAGTGCATAGACTACGGCTGCAAGCTCTAGATCATGAGTAGGATAATTCTCCTCATGTGTGTGCAATTGCCGTGAAGCGTAGGCAATTACGTGTCGATCTTGCATGAGAATGCAACCTAGTCCTTGTCGCGAGGCGTCGCAGTAGATAACAAAGTCCTTGGAGAAGTCTGGCGGTACCAGTACGGGAGCAGAGGTCAGGCGTCTTTTCAGTTCCTGAAAGCTGTGCTCACATTGTGGAGTCCATTCGAACTTCTTATCTTTCTTGAGGAGTTCGGTTAGAGGTTTGGCAACTTTGGAGATGTTCTCGACAAAGCGACGACAATAGCTCGCTAAGCCCAGAAAACTCCGAACTTGCTTAACCGATTCAGGTGGAGTCCAATTAAGGACGGCTTGAACTCGCTCAGGGTTAACAGCAATACCTTTACCAGATATTACATGACCCAGATAGGTCACTTCTGACAACCAGAATTCACATTTAGAAAATTTGGCATAAAGGCGATGCTCTCGAAGTTTCTTCAACACTAGCCTTAGATGTTCGGCATGTTCTTCCTCCTTCTTGGAGTAGATGAGTATATCATCGAGGTAAACCACGACGAATTTATCCAAATACTCCATGAAGATTGAGTTCATTAACCGAGAAAAGGTGGCTGGAGCGTTGGTTAAACCGTAGGACATGACGGTGTACTCGTATTGGCCATAACGAGTAACAAAGGCCGTTTTAGGAATGTCCCCGTTTCTGATTTTGATTTGATGGTAGCCCAACCTCAAATCCACCTTGGAGAAGACTGAGGATCCAGCGAGCTGATCATACAGGTCATTGATCCTGGGAAGCGGATATTTGTTCTTGATTGTGACCAAATTGACAGGTCGGTAATCTACAACCATCCGGTCCGTACCATCCTTCTTCTTAACGAATAGGACGGGACAAGCCCACGGAGATGAGCTAGGTCGGATGAAACCCTTTTTCAAGGACTCATCGAGTTGTTTCTTAAGCTCGGCTAGTTCTAGTGGTGCCATCTTATAAGGTCTTCTAGCAATCGGGACGGTTCCTGGAATGAGGTCTATTACGAACTCAACATCTCTGTCAGGTGGAACACCTGGCAATTCCTCTGGGAAGACATCCGGGAAGTCACGGACTACCGGAACGTCCTCAAGGTCTGGCAAAGGGCTGGCGTTAAGAGAATATAACTGTCGCTTGGCTATTCGGGTCAAGACATTGACTATCTTCCCCGAAGGATGGGTGAGTTGAACAGTCCTAGAGAAGCAATCAATTTGGGCATGATGAGCTGACATCCAGTCCATACCCAGAATGATATTAATATCTGAAGATTTAAGGGCTATCAAAGACGCGAGGAAAACAAGTCTGTCAACTTGGATTTCATTTCCATGGCTTACTCTAGAAGTTTGCCATTTGGATCCCGAAGTTTGAATTACCATAGAGGTTGGCATATCACCGAATGCGATGTTATGCAAGCGAGCATAATTTTCAGATATAAAAGAATGAGAGGCTCCTGTATCGAGTTACTTGCAGTCGTAGTTCAGGATAGCCACCAAGTTAAAGCTGGCTTGCTGCAGTTAAACCCCACCATCCCCTTTGTTGATAATGATGCATATGTAGTTAGTTCTGATGTAAGTCTTGCTGGGTACATTTGTACTCACGTTTGCCTATTTTATGTTTTTGCAGAGAGACTTCTGTCTCGCTAGTAGTTCCGCGTGGACTTCGACGTCTAGCTTGTTACCTCAGCTACGATCTTGTGCCCTCGGCAGGATCTGGTAGATAGTCAGGCTCTCAAGCCTTTTTCATTTATAGATGTTTGTACTCAGACATGATAGCTTCCGCTTGTGCTTTGACTTGTATGCTCTGATTCTTGAGTCATGAGAACCATGTTTGTAATATCTCGCTCCTCGGAGCCTAAGGAATAAATACTTGAGTCGTAGAGTCATGTTGTGATGCCATGTTGTGTTTGCACGTATCGAGCATATTGTGTGTATGTTATTGAAATGCTTGGTATGTGTGGGATCTGACTATCTAGTTGTTTATCTTTAGTAGCCTCTCTTACCAGGAAATGCCTCCTAGTGTTTCCACCGAGCCATGGTAGCTTGCTACTGCTCCGGAACACTTAGGCTGGCCGGCATGTGTCCTTCTTCGTTTCTGTGTCTGTCCCTTCGGGGAAATGTCATGCGATGAATATCGGAGTCCTATTAGCCCGCTACAGCCCGGTTCACCGGAGTCCTGCTAGCCCAGTGCTACAGCCTGGATTCACTCGCTGATGACCGACACGTTCGATGCTGGGTCATGGATGCCTGTCCCTGTCAGTTTGTGCCACTTTGGGTTTACGACTAGCCATGTCAGCCCGGGCTCCTTATCATATGGGTGCTAGCGACACTGTCATATACGTCTGCCAAAAGGCGCAAACGGTCCCGGGTAAAGGTAAGGCGACACCCGTGGGAATACCGTGCATGAGGCCGCAAAGTGATATGAGGTGTTACATGATAGATCGATGTGGCATTGAGTCGGGGTCCTGACAGCCGGCGGCCTCCGGGGGCTAGCATGCTGCCAAATCTTGCGTAGGCGGTCTCTCACAAGTCTGGAAGTGTTGTGGCGGTTGCAAACGCCCGGCACGCGTGTCCGGGGTGTGCCCCTCTCATGGACGGCGGCACCGCCGGCACCTGGAGGGGGGAAACGGACGCGTGGGGTCTACACGGAGGGGATCTTGCTGTGGGTCTGGCTCGGATGTTGCTCCAAAGTGTTCCTATGGGCTGACCTAATACAACCGGGTGGGGAGGTCCACTGGTCAAAGCCCGGCCGTGCAAAGTCAAAGGGCTAGATCCCGTGGTCAAACGCTACAGGGTTAGGCGGGACGGGGGCACTGGGGGCTAGCAATGCCACCGGAGCGTCGCACCGGGCCCTCATACATGCGGGGTGGTGTGGTGGCATGTCCGAAGAGGCGAGACGCGTCTCCGGGGCGTGGCCCCCCCTCACGGACGGTGATGACACGGTAGTAGACGTTCCGCGGTAACGATACGACGTCAATATTACTGAATACTCGGAGCGCGATAAAATCATGAGTTTTTTTGCACGACGTGGGCACATGTGCTATAGGAACGATGGTATTTTTTCATAATTTTTGGTGATGGAGAAGTATCCAAAAAATTCCCTCTACGCGGATTGCCCTTCGCGCATCTATGGCTGTGGCCGGCGGCCTCCGGGGGCTAGCATGCCGCCAAATCTTGCGTAGGCGGCCTCTCACAAGTCTGAAAGTGTTGTGGTGGTAGTTGGAAATGCCCGGCACGCGTGTCCGGGGTGTGCCCCCCTCACGGACGGCGCCGCCGCTGGCACCTAAAGGGGGAAACGGATGCGTGGGGTCTACACGGAGGGGATCTTGCTGTGGGTCTGGCCCGGATGCTGCTCCAAAGTGTTCCTATGGGCTGACCTAACACAACCGGGTGGGAAGGTCCACTCGTCAAAGCCCGTCCGTGGAAAGTCAAACGGCTAGATCCCGTGGTCAAACGCTACAGGGTTAGGCGGGACGGGGGCACTGGCGGGGGTAGCAATGCCACCAGAGCATCGCACCGGGCCCTCATACATGCGTGGTGGTGTGGTGGCATGTCCGAAGAGGAGGGACGCGTCTCTAGGGCGTGGCCCCCCCTCACGGACGGCGATGACACGGTAGTAGACGTTTTGCGGTAATGATGCGGCGTCAATATTACTAAATACTCAGAGCGCGATAAAATCATGAGCTTTTTTTGCATGACGTGGGCACATGTGCTATCGGAACGATGGTATTTTTTCATAATTTTTGGTGATGGAGAAGTATCTGAAAAATTCCCTCTACACGGATTGCCCTTCGCGCGTCTATGGTTGTGGCCGGCGGCCTCCGGGGGCTAGCATGCTGCCAAATCTTGTGTAGGCGGCCTCTGACAAGTCTGGAAGTGTTGTGGCGGTCGCAAACGCCCGGCACGCGTGTCCGGGGTGTGCCCCCCTCACGGACGGCGCCGCCGCCGGCACCTGGAGGGGGGAAACGGACGCGTGGCGTCTACACGGAGGGGATCTTGCTGTGGGTCTGGCCCGGATGTTGCTCCAAAGTGTTCCTATGGGCTTACCTAACACAACCGGGTGGGGAGGTCCACTGGTCAAAGCCCATCCGTGGAAAGTCAAAGGGCTAGATCCCGTGGTCAAACGCTACAGGTTTAGGCGGGACGGGGGCACTGGGTGGTAGCAATTCCACCGGAGCATCACACCGGGCCCTCATACATGCAGGGTGGTGTGGTGGCATGTCCGAAGAGGCGGGACGCGTCTCTAGGGCGTGCCCCCCCCCTCACGGACGGCGATGACATGGTAATACACGTTTTGCGGTAACGATGCGGCGTCAATATTACTAAATACTTAGAGCGCGATAAAATCATGAGCTCTTTTGCACGATGTGGGCACATGTGCTATAGGAACGATGGTATTTTTTCATAATTTTTGGTGATGGAGAAATATCCGAAAAATTCCCTCTACGCGGATTGCCCTTCACCCGTCTACGGCTGTGGCCGGCGGCCTCCGGGGGCTAGCATGCCACCAAATCTAGCGTAGGCAGCCTCTCACAAGTCTGGAAGTGTTGTGGCAGTTGCAAACACCTGGCACGCATGTCCGGGGTGTGCCCCCCTCACGGACGGCGGCGCCACCGACACCTGGAGGGGGGAAACAGAAATATGGAGTCTACACTGAGGGGGTCTTGCTGTGGGTCTGGCTCGGATGTTGCTCCAAAGTGTTCCTATGGGCTGACCTAACACAACCGGGTGGGGAGGTCCACTGGTCAAAGCCCGTCCGTGCAAAGTCAAAGGGCTAGATCGCGTGGTCAAACGCTACAGGGTTAGGCGGGACGGGGGCACTGGGGGTAGCAATGCCACTGGAGCGTCGCACCGGGCCCTCATACATGCGGGGTGGTGTGGTGGCATGTCCGAAGAGGCGGGATGCGTCTCCGGGGCATGCCCCCCCCCCTCACGGATGGTGATGACATGGTAGTAGACGTTCTGCGGTAACGATAGGGCGTCAATATTACTCAATACTCGGAGCGCGATAAAATCATGTGTTTTTTTGCATGACATGGGCACATGTGCTATAGGAACGACGATATTTTTTCATAATTTTTGGTGATGGAGAAGTATCCGAAAAATTCCCTCTACGCGGATTGCCCTTCACGCGTCTATGGCTGTGGCCGGCGGACTCCGGGGGCTAGCATGCCGCCAAATCTTGCGTAGGCGGCCTCTCACAAGTCTGGAAGTGTTGTGCTGGCGGTTGCAAACGCCCGGCACGTGTGTCCGGGGTGTGCCCCCCTCATGGACGGCGGCGCCGCCGGCACCTGGAGGGGGGAAACGAATGCGTGGGGTCTACACGGAGGGGATCTTTCTGTGGGTCTGGCCCGGATGTTGCTCCAAAGTGTTCCTATGGGCTGACCTAACACAACCGGGTGGGGAGGTCCACTGGTCAAAGCCCGTCTGTGCAATGTCAAAGGGCTAGATCCCGTGGTCAAATGCTACAGGGTTAGGCGGGACGGGGGCACTGGGGGGTGGGGGGGTAGCAATGCCACCGGAGCGTCGCACCGGGCCCTCATACATGCGGGGTGGTGTGGTGGCATGTCCGAAGAGGCGGGACGCGTCTCTGGGGCGTGGCCCCCCCTCACGGACGGCGATGACCCAGTAGTAGACGTTTTGCAGAAACGATGCAGCGTCAATATTACTAAATACTCAGAGCGCGATAAAATCATGAGTTTTTTTGCACGACGTGGGCACATGTGCTATAGGAACGATGGTATTTTTTCATAATTTTTGGTGATGGAGAAGTATCCAAAAAATTCCCTCTATGCGGATTGCCCTTCGCGCGTCTGCGGCTGTGGCCGGCGGCCTCCGGGGGCTAGCATGCCGCCAAATCTTGCGTAGGCGGACTCTCACAAGTTTGGAAGTGTTGTGGCGGCTGCAAACGCCCAGCACACATGTCCGGGGTGTGCCCCCTCGCGGACGGCGCCGCCGCCGACACCTGGAGGGGGGAAACGGACGCGTGGGGTCTACACGGAGGGTATCTTGCTGTGGGTCTGGCTCGGATGTTGCTCCAAAGTGTTCCTATGGGCTGACCTAACACAACCGGGTGGGAGGTCCACTGGTCAAAGCCCGTCCGTGCAAAGTCAAAGGGCTAGATCCGGCATTGGGTGGTAGCAATGCCACTGGAGCATCGCACCGGGCCCTCATACATGCGGGGTGGTGTGGTGGCATGTCCGAAGAGGCGGGACGCGTCTCTGGGGCGTGGCCCCCCTCACGGACGGCGATGACACGGTAGTAGACATTTTGCGGTAACGATGCGGCGTCAATATTACTAAATACTCAGAGCGCGATAAAATCATGAGTTTTTTTGCACGACGTGGGCACATGTGCTATAGGAACGATTATATTTTTTCATAATTTTTGGTGATGGAGAAGTACCCGAAAAATACCCTCTACGCGGATTGCCCTTCGCGCGTCTACGGCTGTGGCCGGCGGCCTCCGGTGGCTAGCATGCCGCCAAATCTTGCGTAGGCGGCCTTTGACGAGTCTTGAAGTGTTGTGGCGGTTGCAAACGCCCGACACGTGTGTCCGGGGTGTGCCCCCCTCACGGACGGCGCCGCCGCCGACACCTGGAGGGGGGAAACAAAAATGTGGGGTCTTCACGGAGGGGGTCTTGCTGTGGGTCTGGCTCGGATGTTACTCCAAAGTGTTCCTATGGGCTGACCTAACACAACCGGGTGGGGAGGTCCACTGGTCAAAGCCCGTTCGTGCAAAATCAAAGGGCTAGATCTCGTGGTCAAACGCTACAGGGTTAGGCGGGACGGGGGCATTTGGGGGGTAGCAATGCCACCGGAGCATCGCACCGGGCCCTCATACATGTGGGGTGGTGTGGTGGCATGTCCGAAGAGGCGGGACGCGTCTCCGGGGCGTGCCCCCCCTCACGGACGGCGATGACACGCTAGTAGACGTTCTGCGGTAACGATACGGCGTCAATATTACTGAATACTCGTAGCGCGATAAAATCATGAGTTTTTTTGCACGACGTGGGCACATGTGCTATAGGAAAGATGGTATTTTTTTCATCATTTTTGGTGATGGAGAAGTATCCAAAAAATTCCCTCTACGCGGATTGACCTTCGTGCGTCTACGGCTGTGGCCGGCGGCCTCCAGGGGCTAGCATGCCGCCAAATCTTGCGTAGGCGGCCTCTCACAAGTCTGGAAGTGTTGTGGTGGCGGTTGCAAACGCCCGGCACGCGTGTCCGGGGTGTGCCCCCCTCACGGACGGCGCCGCCGCCGGCACCTAGAGGGGGGAAACGGATGCGTGGGGTCTACACGGAGGGGATCTTGCTGTGGGTCTGGCCCGGATGTTTCTCCAAAGTGTTCCTATGGGCTGACCTAACACAACCGGGTGGGGAGGTCCACTGGTCAAAGCCCGTGCATGCAAAGTCAAAGGGCTAGATCCCGTGGTCAAACGCTACAGGGTTAGGCGGGACGGGGGCACTGGGCGGTAGCAATGCCACCGGAGCATCGCACCGGGCCCTCGTACATGCGGGGTGGTGTGGTGGCATGTCCGAAGAGGCGGGACGCGTCTCCGGGGCGTGGCCCCCCCTCACGAACGGCTATGACACGGTAGTAGATGTTCTGCGGTAACGATGCGGCGTCAATATTACTAAATACTCGGAGCGCGATAAAATCATGAGTTTTTTTGCATGACATGGGCACATGTGCTATAGGAACGACGATATTTTTTCATAATTTTTGGTGATGGAGAAGTATCCGAAAAATTCCCTCTACGCGGATTGCCCTTCACGCGTCTATGGCCGTGGCCGGCGGACTCCGGGGGCTAGCATGCCACCAAATCTTGCATAGGCGGCCTCTCA
Organism: Triticum aestivum; assembly: GCF_018294505.1. Classification (NCBI taxonomy): domain Eukaryota; kingdom Viridiplantae; phylum Streptophyta; class Magnoliopsida; order Poales; family Poaceae; genus Triticum; species Triticum aestivum. The sequence continues at coordinate 65,322,579 of NC_057797.1, forward strand.
CAAGTCTGGAAGTGTTGTGCTGGCGGTTGAAAACGCCCGGCACGCGTGTCCGGGGTGTGCCCCCCTCATGGACGGCGCCGCCGCCGGCACCTGGAGGGGGGAAACGGATGCGTGGGGTCTACACGGAGGGGATCTTTCTGTGGGTCTGGCCCGGATGTTGCTCCAAAGTGTTCCTATCGGCTGACCTAACACAACCGGGTGGGGAGGTCCACTGGTCAAAGCCCGTCTGTGCAAAGTCAAAGGGCTAGATCCCGTGGTCAAATGCTACAGGGT
>NC_057797.1:65323076-65325718 GCF_018294505.1 Triticum aestivum
ATGCCACCGGAGCGTCGCACCGGGCCCTCATACATGCGGGGTGGTGTGATGGCATGTCCGAAGAGGCGAGACGCGTCTCTGGGGCGTGGCCCCCCCTCACGGACGGCGATGACACAGTAGTAGACGTTTTGCGGAAACAATGCAGCGTCAATATTACTAAATACTCAGAGCGCGATAAAATCATGAGTTTTTTTGCACGACGTGGGCACATGTGCTATAGGAACAATGGTATTTTTTCATAATTTTTGGTGATGGAGAAGTATCCGAAAAATTCCCTCTATGCGGATTGCCCTTCGCGCGTCTACGGCTGTGGCCGGCGGCCTCCGGGGGCTAGCATGCCGCCAAATCTTGCGTAGGCGGCCTCTCACAAGTTTGGAAGTGTTGTGGCGGTTGCAAACGCCCGACACACATGTCCGGGGTGTGCCCCCTCGCGGACGGCGCCGCCGCCGACACCTGGAGGGGGGAAACAGACGCGTGGGGTCTACACGGAGGGGATCTTGCTGTGGGTCTGGCTCGGATGTTGCTCCAAAGTGTTCCTATGGGCTGACCTAACACAACCGGGTGGGAGGTCCACTGGTCAAAGCCCGTCCGTGCAAAGTCAAAGGGCTAGATCCCTTGGTCAAACGCTACAGGGTTAGGCGGGACGGGGGCATTGGGTGGTAGCAATGCCACTGGAGCATCGCACCGGGCCCTCATACATGCGGGGTGGTGTGGTGGCATGTCCGAAGAGGCGGGACGCGTCTCTGGGGCGTGGCCCCCCTCACGGACGGCGATGACACGATAGTAGACATTTTGCGGTAACGATGCGGCGTCAATATTACTAAATACTCAGAGCGCGATAAAATCATGAGTTTTTTTGCACGACGTGGGCACATGTGCTATAGGAACGATTATATTTTTTCATAATTTTTGGTGATGGAGAAGTACCCGAAAAATACCCTCTACGCGGATTGCCCTTCGCGCGTCTACGGCTGTGGCCGGCGGCCTCCGGTGGCTAGCATGCCGCCAAATCTTGCGTACGCGGCCTTTCACAAGTCTTGAAGTGTTGTGGCGGTTGCAAACGCCCGACACGTGTGTCCAGGGTGTGCCCCCCTCACGGACGGCGCCACCGCCGACACCTGGAGGGGGGAAACAAAAATGTGGGGTCTACACGGAGGGGGTCTTGCTGTGGGTCTGGCTCGGATGTTACTCCAAAGTGTTCCTATGGGCTGACCTAACACAACCGGGTGGGGAGGTCCACTGGTCAAAGCCCGTTCGTGCAAAATCAAAGGACTAGATCTCGTGGTCAAACGCTACAGGGTTAGGCGGGGCGGGGGCATTTGGGGGGTAGCAATGCCACCGGAGCATCGCACCGGGCCCTCAGACATGCGGGGTGGTGTGGTGGCATGTCCGAAGAGGCGGGACGCGTCTCCGGGGCGTGCCCCCCCTCACGGACGGCGATGACACGCTAGTAGACGTTCTGCGGTAACGATACGGCGCAATATTACTGAATACTCGGAGCGCGATAAAATCATGAGTTTTTTTGCACGACGTGGGCACATGTGCTATAGGAAAGATGGTATTTTTTTCATAATTTTTGGTGATGGAGAAGTATCCAAAAAATTCCCTCTACGCGGATTGACCTTCGTGCGTCTACGGCTGTGGCCGGCGGCCTCCGGGGGCTAGCATGCCGCCAAATCTTGCGTAGGCGGCCTCTCACAAGTCTGGAAGTGTTGTGGTGGCGGTTGCAAATGCCCGGCACACGTGTCCGGGGTGTGCCCCCCTCACGGACGGCGCCGCCGCCGGCACCTAGAGGGGGGAAACGGATGCGTGGGGTCTACACGGAAGGGATCTTGCTATGGGTCTGGCCCGGATGTTTCTCCAAAGTGTTCCTATGGGCTGACCTAACACAACCGGGTGGGGAGGTCCACTGGTCAAAGCCCGTGCATGCAAAGTCAAAGGGCTAGATCCCGTGGTCAAACGCTACAGGGTTAGGCGGGACGGGGGCACTAGGCGGTAGCAATGCCACCGGAGCATCGCACCGGGCCCTCGTACATGCGGGGTGGTGTGGTGGCATGTCCGAAGAGGCGGGACGCGTCTCCGGGGCGTGGCCCCCCCTCACGAACGGCTATGACACGGCAGTAGATGTTCTGCAGTAACGATGCGGTGTCAATATTACTAAATACTCGGAGCGCGATAAAATCATGAGTTTTTTTGCATGACATGGGCACATGTGCTATAGGAACGACGATATTTTTTCATAATTTTTGGTGATGGAGAAGTATCCGAAAAATTCCCTCTACGCGGATTGCCCTTCACGCGTCTATGGCTGTGGCCGGCGGACTCCGGGGGCTAGCATGCCACCAAATCTTGCGTAGGCGGCCTCTCACAAGTCTGGAAGTGTTGTGCTGGCGGTTGCAAACGCCCGGCACGCGTGTCCGGGGTGTGCCCCCCTCATGGACGGCGCCGCCGCCGGCACCTGGAGGGGGGAAACGGATGCGTGGGGTCTACACGGAGGGGATCTTTCTGTGGGTCTGGCCCGGATGTTGCTCCAAAGTGTTCCTATCGGCTGACCTAACACAACCGGGTGGGGAGGTCCACTGGTCAAAGCCCGTCTCTGCAAAGTCAAAGGGCTAGATCCCGTGGTCAAATGCTACAGGGTT
>NC_057797.1:65325946-65357376 GCF_018294505.1 Triticum aestivum
CAATGCCACCGGAGCGTCGCACCGGGCCCTCATACATGCGGGGTGGTGTGATGGCATGTCCGAAGAGGCGAGACGCGTCTCTGGGGCGTGGCCCCCCCTCACGGACGGCGATGACACATTAGTAGACGTTTTGCGGAAACGATGCAGCGTCAATATTACTAAATACTCAGAGCGCGATAAAATCATGAGTTTTTTTGCACGACGTGGGCACATGTGCTATAGGAACAATGGTATTTTTTCATAATTTTTGGTGATGGAGAAGTATCCAAAAAATTCCCTCTATGCGGATTGCCCTTCGCGCGTCTACGGCTGTGGCCGGCGGCCTCCGGGGGCTAGCATGCCGCCAAATCTTGCGTAGGCGGCCTCTCACAAGTTTGGAAGTGTTGTGGCGGTTGCAAACGCCCGGCACACATGTCCGGGGTGTGCCCCCTCGCGGACGGCGCCGCCGCCGACACCTGGAGGGGGGAAACAGACGCGTGGGGTCTACACGGAGGGGATCTTGCTGTGGGTCTGGCTCGGATGTTGCTCCAAAGTGTTCCTATGGGCTGACCTAACACAACCGGGTGGGAGGTCCACTGGTCAAAACCCGTCCGTGCAAAGTCAAAGGGCTAGATCCCTTGGTCAAACGCTACAGGGTTAGGCGGGACGGGGGCATTGGGTGGTAGCAATGCCACTGGAGCATCGCACCGGGCCCTCATACATGCGGGGTGGTGTGGTGGCATGTCCGAAGAGGCGGGACGCGTCTCTGGGGCGTGGCCCCCCTCACGGACGGCGATGACACGGTAGTAGACATTTTGCGGTAACGATGCGGCGTCAATATTACTAAATACTCAGAGCGCGATAAAATCATGAGTTTTTTTGCATGACGTGGGCACATGTGCTATAGGAACGATTATATTTTTTCATAATTTTTGGTGATGGAGAAGTACCCGAAAAATACCCTCTACGCGGATTGCCCTTCGCGCGTCTACGGCTGTGGCCGGCGGCCTCCGGTGGCTAGCATGCCGCCAAATCTTGCGTACGCGGCCTTTCACAAGTCTTGAAGTGTTGTGGCGGTTGCAAACGCCCGACACGTGTGTCCAGGGTGTGCCCCCCTCACGGACGGCGCCACCGCCGACACCTGGAGGGGGGAAACAAAAATGTGGGGTCTACACGGAGGGGGTCTTGCTGTGGGTCTGGCTTGGATGTTACTCCAAAGTGTTCCTATGGGCTGACCTAACACAACCGGGTGGGGAGGTCCACTGGTCAAAGCCCGTTCGTGCAAAATCAAAGGGCTAGATCTCGTGGTCAAACGCTACAGGGTTAGGCGGGACGGGGGCATTTGGGGGGTAGCAATGCCACCGGAGCATCGCACCGGGCCCTCATACATGCGGGGTGGTGTGTTGGTATGTCCGAAGAGGCGGGACGCGTCTCCGGGGCGTGCCCCCCCTCACGGACGGCGATGACACGCTAGTAGACGTTCTGCGGTAACGTTACGGCGTCAATATTACTGAATACTCGGAGCGCGATAAAATCATGAGTTTTTTTGCACGACGTGGGCACATGTGCTATAGGAAAGATGGTATTTTTTTCATAATTTTTGGTGATGGAGAAGTATCCAAAAAATTCCCTCTACGCGGATTGACCTTCGTGCGTCTACGGCTGTGGCCGGCGGCCTCCGGGGGCTAGCATGCCGCCAAATCTTGCGTAGGCGGCCTCTCACAAGTCTGGAAGTGTTGTGGTGGCGGTTGCAAACGCCCGGCACGCGTGTCCGGGGTGTGCCCCCCTCACGGACGGCACCGCCGCCGGCACCTAGAGGGGGGAAACGGATGCGTGGGGTCTACACGGAGGGGATCTTGCTGTGGGTCTGGCCCGGATGTTTCTCCAAAGTGTTCCTATGGGCTGACCTAACACAACCGGGTGGGGAGGTCCACTGGTCAAAGCCCGTGCATGCAAAGTCAAAGGGCTAGATCCCGTGGTCAAACGCTACAGGGTTAGGCGGGACGGGGGCACTGGGCGGTACCAATGCCACCGGAGCATCGCACCGGGCCCTCGTACATGCGGGGTGGTGTGGTGGCATGTCCGAAGAGGCGGGACGCGTCTCCGGGGCCTGGCCCCCCATCACGAACGGCTATGACACGGTAGTAGATGTTCTGCGGTAACGATGCGGCGTCAATATTACTAAATACTCGGAGCGCGATAAAATCATGAGTTTTTTTGCATGACATGGGCAAATGTGCTATAGGAACGACGATATTTTTTCATAATTTTTGGTGATGGAGAAGTATCCGAAAAATTCCCTCTACGCGGATTGCCCTTCACGCGTCTATGGCTGTGGCCGGCGCACTCCGGGGGCTAGCATGCCGCCAAATCTTGCGTAGGCGGCCTCTCACAAGTCTGGAAGTGTTGTGCTGGCGGTTGCAAACGCCCGGCACGCGTGTCCGGGGTGTGCCCCCCTCATGGACGGCGCCGCCGCCGGCACCTGGAGGGGGGAAACGGATGCGTGGGGTCTACACGGAGGGGATCTTTCTGTGGGTCTGGCCCGGATGTTGCTCCAAAGTGTTCCTATGGGCTGACCTAACACAACCGGGTGGAGAGGTCCACTGGTCAAAGCCCGTCTGTGCAAAGTCAAAGGGCTAGATCCCGTGGACAAACGCTACAGGGTTAGGCGGGACGGGTGCACTGGGGTGGGTAGTAATGCCACCGGAGCGTCGCACCAAGCCCTCATGCATGCAGGGTGATGTGGTGGCATGTCCGAAGAGGCGGGATGCGTCTCCGGGGCGTTGCCCCCCTCACGGACGGCGATGACACGGTAGTAGACGTTCTGCGGTAACGATGCGGCGTCAATATTACTGAATACTCGGAGCGCGATAAAATCATGAGTTTTTTTGCACGACATAGGCACATGTGCTATAGGAACGATGGTATTTTTTCATAATTTTTGGTGATGGAGAAGTATCCGAAAAATACCCTCTACGCGGATTGCCCTTCGCGCGTCTATGGCTGTGGTCGACGGCCTCCGGGGCCTAGCATGCCGCCAAATCTTGCGTAGGCGGCCTCTCACAAGTCTGGAAGTATTGTCGCGGTTGCAAACGTCTGGCACGCGTGTCCGGGGTGTGCCCCCTCACGGAAGGCGCCGCCGCCGGCACCTGGAGGGGGGAACGGACGCGTGGGGTCTACACGGAGGGGATCTTGCTGTGGGTCTGGCTCGAATGTTGCTCCAAAGTGTTCCTATGGGCTGACCTAACACAACCGGGTGGGGAGGTCCAGTGGTCAAAGCCCGTCCATGCAAAGTCAAAGGGCTAGATCCCGTGGTCAAACGCTATAGGGTTAGGCGGGACGGGGGCACTGGGGGTAGCAATGCCACCGGAGCGTCGCACCAGGCCCTCATACATGCGGGGTGGTGTGGTGGCATGTCCGAAGAGGCAGGACGCGTCTCTGGGGTGTGCCCCCCCCCCCCTCACAGACGGTGATGATACGATAGTAGACGTTTTGCAGTAACGATGCGGCGTCAATATTACTAAATACTCAGAGCGCGATAAAATCATGAGTTTTTTTGCACGACGTGGGCACATGTGCTATAGGAACGATGGTATTTTTTCATAATTTTTGGTGATGGAGAAGTATCCGAAAAATTCCCTCTACGCGGATTGCCCTTCGCGTGTCTACGGCTGTGGCCGCCGGCCTCCGGGGGCTAGCATGCCGCCAAATCTTGCGTAGGCGGCCTCTGACAAGTCTGGAAGTGTTGTGGCGGTTGCAAATGCCCGGCATGCGTGTCCGGGGTGTGCCCCCCTCACGGACGGCGCCGTCGTCGACACCTGGAGGGGGGAAACAGAAATGTGGGGTCTGCAAGGAGATGGTCTTGCTGTGGGTCTAGCTCGGATGTTGCTCCAAAGTGTTCCTATGGGCTGACCTAACACAACCGGGTGGGGAGGTCCACTGGTCAAAGCCCGTCCATGCAAAGTCAAAGGGCTAGATCCCGTGGTCAAACGCTACAGGGTTAGGCGGGACGGGGGCACTGGGGGGGGGGTAGCAATGCCACCGGAGCGTCGCACCAGGCCCTCATACATGCGGGGTGGTGTGGTGGCATGTCTAAAGAGGCGGGACGCGTCTCTGGGCATGGCCCCCCCTCACGGACGGCGATGACACGGTAGTAGACGTTTTGGGGTAACGATGCGACGTCAATATTACTAAATACTTAGAGCGCGATAAAATCATGAGTTTTTTTGCACGACGTGGGCACATGTGCTATAGGAACGATGGTATTTTTTCATAATTTTTGGTGATGGAGAAGTATCCGAAAAATTCCCTCTACGCGGATTGCCCTTCGCGCATCTACGGCTGTGGACGGCGGCCTCCGGGGGCTAGCCTGCCGCCAAATCTTGCGTAGGCGGCCTCTGACAAGTCTGGAAGTGTTGTGGCGGTTGCAAACGCCCGACACGCGTGTCTGGGGTGTGCCCCCCTCACGGACGGCGCCGCCGTCGACACCTGGAGGGGGGAAACAGAAACGTGGGGTCTACAAGGAGGGGGTCTTGCTGTGGGTCTGGCTCGGATGTTGCTCCAAAGTGTTCCTATGGGCTGACCTACCACAACCGGGTGGGGAGGTCCACTGGTCAAAGCCCGTCCGTGCAAAGTCAAAGGGCTAGATCTCGGGGTCAAATGCTACAGGGTTACGCGGGATGGGGGCACTGGGGGGGGGGGGGGTAGCAATGCCACCGGAGTGTCGCACCGGGCCCTCATACATGCGGGGTGGTGTGGTGGTATGTCCGAAGAGGCGGGACGCGTCTCCGGGGCGTGCCCCCCCCCTCACGGACGGCGATGACAAGGTAGTAGACGTTTTGCGGTAATGATGCGGCATCAATATTACTAAATACTCGGAGCGCGATAAAATCATGAGTTTTTTTGCATGACGTGGGCACATGTGCTATAGGAACGATGGTATTTTTTCATAATTTTTGGTGATGGAGAAGTATCCGAAAAATTTCCTCTACGCGGATTGCCCTTCGCGCGTCTACGGCTGTGGTCGGCGGCCTCCGGGGGCTAAGATGCCGCCAAATCTTGCGTAGGCGACCTCTCACTAGTCTAGAAGTGTTGTGGCGGTTGCAAACGCCCGACACGCGTGTCCCGGGTGTGCCCCCCTCACGGACGGCGCCGCCGCCGTCACCTGGAGGGGGGAAACGGACACGTGTGGTCTACACGGAGGGGATCTTGCTGTGGGTCTGGCTCGGATGTTGCTCCAAAGTGTTCCTATGGGCTTACCTAACACAACCGGGTGGGGAGGTCCACTGGTCAAAGCCTGTCCGTGCAAAGTCAAAGGGCTAGATCCCGTGGTCAAACGCTACAGGGTTAGGCGGGACGGGGGCACTGGGGTGGGTAGTAATGCCACCGGAGCGTCGCACCGGGCCCTCATACATGCAGGGTGATGTGGTGGCATGTCCGAAGAGGCGGGATGCATCTCCGGGGCGTGGCCCCCCTCACGGACGGCGATGACTCGGTAGTAGTCGTTTTGCGGTAACGATGCGGCGTCAATATTACTAAATACTCAGAGCGCGATAAAATCATGAGTTTTTTTGCACGACGTGGGCACATGTGCTATAGGAACGATGGTATTTTTCATAATCTTTGGTGATGGAGAAGTATCCGAAAAATACCCTCTACGCGGATTGCCCTTCGCGCGTCTATGGCTGTGGCCGACGGCCTTCGGGGGCTAGCATGCCGCCAAATCTTGCGTAGGCGGCCTCTCACAAGTCTGGAAGTGTTGTGGCGGTTGCAAATGCCCGGCATGTGTGTTCGGGGTGTGCCCTCTCACGGACGGCGCCGCCGCCGGCACCTAGAGAGGGGAAACGGACGCGCGGGGTCTACACGGAGGGGATCTTGCTGTGGGTCTGGCTCGGATGTTGCTCCAAAGTGTTCCTATGGGCTGACCTAACACAACCGAGTGGGGAGGTCCACTGGTCAAAGACCGTCCGTGCAAAGTCAAAGGGCTAGATCCCGTGGTCAAACGCTACAGGGTTAGGCGGGACGGGGGCACTGGGGGTAGCAATACCACCGGAGCATCGCACCAGGCCCTCATACATGCGGGGTGGTGTGGTGGCATGTCCGAAGAGGCGGGACGCGTCTCTGGGGCGTGGCCCCCCCTCACGGACGGCGATGACATGGTAGTAGACGCTTTGCAGTAACGATGCGGCGTCAATATTACTAAATACTCAGCGCGATAAAATCATGAGTTTTTTGCACGACGTGGGCACATGTGCTATAGGTACGATGGTATTTTTTCATGATTTTTGGTGATGGAGAAGTATCAGAAAAATTCCCTATCCGCGGATTGCCCTTCGCGCGTCTACGGCTATAGCCAGCGGCCTCCGGGGGCTAGCATGCCGCCAAATCTTGCGTAGGCGGCCTCTGACAAGTCTGGAAGTGTTGTGGCGGTTGCAAACGCCCGGCACGCGTGTCCGGGGTGTGCCCCCCTCACGGACGGCACCGCCGTCAACACCTGGAGGCGGGAAACAGAAATGTGGGGTCTACAAGGAGGGGGTCTTGCTGTGGGTCTGGCTCGGATGTTGCTCCAAAGTGTTCCTATGGGCTGACCTAACACAACCGGGTGGGGAGGTCCACTGGTCAAAGCCCGTCCGTGCAAAGTCAAAGGGCTAGATCCCGTGGTCAAACGCTACAGGGTTAGGCGGGACGGGGGCACTGGGGGGGTAGCAATGCCAACGGAGCATCGCACCGGGCCCTCATACATGCGGGGTGGTGTGGTGGCATGTCCGAAGAGGCGGGACGCGTCTCTGGGGCGTGGCCTCCCCTCACGGACGGCGATGACACGATAGTAGACGTTTTGCGGTAACGATGCGGCGTCAATATTACTAAATACTTAGAGCACGATAAAATCATGAGTTTTTTTGCACGACGTGGGCACATGTGCTATAGGAACGATGGTATTTTTTCATAATTTTTGGTGATGGAGAAGTATCTGAAAAATTCCCTCTACGCGGATAGCCCTTCGCGCGTCTACGGCTGTGGACGGCGGCCTTCGGGGGCTAGCATGCCGCCAAATCTTGCGTAGGCGGCCTCTGACAAGTCTGGAAGTGTTGTGGCGGTTGCAAACGCCCGGCACGCGTGTCCGGGGTGTGCCCCCCTCACGGACGGCGCCGCCGTCGACACCTGGAGGGGGAAACAGAAATGTGGGGTCTACAAGGAGGGGGTCTTGATGTGGGTCTCGCTTGGATGTTGCTCCAAAGTGTTCCTATGGGCTGACCTAACACAACCGGGTGGGGAGGTCCACTGGTCAAAGCCCGTCCGTGCAAAGTCAAAGGGCTAGATCCCGTGGTCAAATGCTACAGGGTTAGGTGGGACGGGGGCACTGGGGGGCGGGTAGCAATGCCACCGGAGCGTCGCACCGGGCCCTGATACATGTGGGGTGGTGTGGTGGTATGTCCGAAGAGGCGGGACGCGTCTCCGGGGCGTGCCCCCCCCCCTCACGGACGGCGATGACACGGTAGTAGACGTTTTGCGGTAACGATGCGGCATCAATATTACTAAATACTCGGAGCGCGATAAAATCATGAGTTTTTTTGCACGACGTGGGCACATGTGCTATAGGAACGATGGTATTTTTTCATAATTTTTGGTGATGGAGAAGTATCCGAAAAATTTCCTCTACGCGGATTGCCCTTCGCGCGTCTACGGCTGTGGCCGGCGGCCTCCGGGGGCTAAGATGCCGCCAAATCTTGCGTAGGCGGCCTCTCACAAGTCTAGAAGTGTTGTGGCGGTTGCAAACGCCCGGCACGCGTGCCCCGGGTGTGCCCCCCTCACGGACGGCGCCGCCGCCGCCACCTGGAGGGGGGAAACGGACACGTGGGGTCTACACGGAGGGGATCTTGCTGTGGGTCTGGCTCGGATGTTTCTCCAAAGTGTTCCTATGGGCTGACCTAACACAACCGGGTGGGGAGGTCCACTGGTCAAAGCCTGTCCGTGCAAAGTCAAAGGGCTAGATCCCGTGGTCAAACGCTACAGGGTTAGGCGGGACGGGGGCACTGGGGTGGGTAGTAATGCCACCGGAGCGTCGCACCAGGCCCTCATACATGCAGGGTGATGTGGTGGCATGTCCGAAGAGGCGGGATGCATCTCCGGGGCGTGGCCCCCCTCACGGACGGCGATGACACGGTAGTAGTCGTTTTGCGGTAACGATGTCGCATCAATATTACTAAATACTCAGAGCGCGATAAAATCATGAGTTTTTTTGCACGACGTGGGCACATGTGCTATAGGAACGATGGTATTTTTTCATAATTTTTGGTGATGGAGAAGTATCCGAAAAATACCCTCTACGCGGATTGCCCTTCGCGCGTCTATGGCTGTGGACGACGGCCTCCGGGGGCTAGCATGCCGCCAAATCTTGCGTAGGCGGCCTCTCACAAGTCTGGAAGTGGTGTGGCGGTTGCAAACGCCCGGCATGTGTGTTCGGGGTGTGCCCCCTCACGGACGGCGCCGCCGCCGGCACCTAGAGAGGGGAAACGGACGCGTGGGGTCTACACGGAGGGGATCTTGCTGTGGGTCTGGCTCGGATGTTGCTCCAAAGTGTTCCTATGGGCTGACCTAACACAACCGGGTGGGGAGGTCCACTGGTCAAAGACCGTCCGTGCAAAGTCAAAGGGCTAGATCCCGTGGTCAAACGCTACAGGGTTAGGCGGGACGGGGGCACTGGGGGTAGCAATAACACCGGAGCGTCGCACCAGGCCCTCATACATGCGGGGTGGTGTGGTGGCATGTCCGAAGAGGCGGGACACGTCTCTGTGGCGTGCCCCCCCCCCTCACGGACGGTGATGACACGGTAGTAGACGTTTTGCAGTAACGATGCGGCGTCAATATTACTAGATACTCAGAGCGCGATAAAATCATGAGTTTTTTGCACGACGTGGGCACATGTGCTATAGGAACGATGGTATTTTTTCATAATTTTTGGTGATGGAGAAGTATCCGAAAAATTCCCTGTACGCGGATTGCCCTTCGCGCGTCTACGGCTGTAGCCGGCGGCCTCCGGGGGCTAGCATGCTGCCAAATCTTGCGTAGGCGGCCTCTGACAAGTCTGGAAGTGTTGTGGTGGTTGCAAACGCCCGGCACGCGTGTCCGGGGTGTGCCCCCCTCAAGGACGGCACCGCCGTCGACACCTGGAGGCGGGAAACAGAAATGTGGGGTCTACAAGGAGGGGGTCTTGCTGTGTGTATGGCTCGGATGTTGCTCCAAAGTGTTCCTATGGGCTGACCTAACACAACCAGGTGGGGAGGTCCACTGGTCAAAGCCCGTCCGTGCAAAGTCAAAGGGCTAGATCCCGTGGTCAAACGCTACAGGGTTAGGCGGGACGGGGGCACTGGAGGGGTAGCAATGCCACTGGAGCATCGCACCGGGCCCTCATACATGCGGGGTGGTGTGGTGGCATGTCTGAAGAGGCGGGACGCGTCTCTGGGGCATGGCCTCCCCTCACGGACAGCGATGACAGGATAGTAGACGTTTTGCGGTAACGATGCGGCGTCAATATTACTAAATACTCAGAGCGCGATAAAATCATGAGTTTTTTTGCACGACGTGGGCACATGTGCTATAGGAATGATGGTATTTTTTCATAATTTTTGGTGATGGAGAAGTATCCGAAAAATTCCCTCTATGGGATAGCCCTTCACGCGTCTACGGCTGTGGACGGCGGCCTCCGGGGGCTAGCATGCCGCCAAATCTTGCGTAGGCGGCCTCTGACAAGTCTGGAAGTGTTGTGGCGGTTGCAAATGCCCGGCACGCGTGTCCGGGGTGTGCCCCCCTCACGGACGGCGCCGTCGTCGACACCTGGAGGGGGGAAACAGAAATGTGGGGTCTACAATGAGGGGGTCTTGCTGTGGGTCTCGCTCGGATGTTGCTCCAAAGTGTTCCTATGGGCTGACCTAACACAACCGGGTGGGGAGGTCCACTGGTCAAAGCCCGTCCGTGATAGGTCAAAGGGCTAGATCCCGTGGTTAAACGCTACAGGGTTAGGCGGGACGGGGTCACTGGGGGTAGCAATGCAACCGGAGCGTCGCACTGGGCCCTCATACTTGCGGGGTAGTGTGGTGGCATGTCCGAGGAGGCGGGACGCGTCTCTGGGGCGTGCCCCCCCCCACGGACGGCGATGACACGGTAGTAAACGTTCTGCGGTAACGATATGGCGTCAATATTACCGAATACTCGAAGCGCGATAAAATCATGAGTTTTTTTGCATGACGTGGGCACATGTGCTATAGGAACGATGGTATTTTTTCATAATTTTTGGTGATGGAGAAGTATCCGAAAAATTCCCTCTATGCAGATTGCCCTTCACGCGTCTACGGCTATGGCCGGCGGCCTCCAGGGGCAAGTATGCCGCCAAATCTTGCGTAGGCGGCCTCTCAAAAGTATGGAAGTGTTGTGGTGGCGGTTGCAAACACCCGGCACGCGTGTCCGGGCTGTGCCCCCATCACGGACGGCGACGCCGCCGGCACCTGGAGGGGGGAAACGGACGCGTGGGGTCTACACGGAGGGGATCTTGCTGTGGGTCTGGCCCGGATGTTGCTCCAAAGTGTTCCTATGGGCTGACCTAACACAACCGGTTGGGGAGGTCAGGTCCACTGGTCAAAGCCCGTCTATGCAAAGTCAAAGGGCTAGATCTCGTGGTCAAATGCTACTGGGTTAGGCAGGACGGGGGCACTAGGGGGGGAGGGTACCAATGCCACCGGAGCGTCGCACCGGGCCCTCATACATGCGGGGTGGTATGGTGGCATGTCCGAAGAGGCGGGACGCGTCTCCGGGGAGTGGCCCCCCCTCACGAACGCCGATGACACGGTAGTAGACGTTTTGCGGTAACGATGTGGCGTCAATATTAGTAAATACTCGGAGCGCGAAAAAATGATGAGTTTTTTTGCACGACGTGGGCACATGTGCTATAGGAACGATGGTATTTTTTCATAATTTTTGGTGATGGAGAAGTATCTGAAAAATTCCCTCTACGCGGATTGCCCTTCGCGCGTCTACGGTTGTGGCTGGCGGCCTCCGGGGGCTAGCATGCCGCCAAATCTTGCGTAGGCGGCCTCTCAAAAGTCTTGAAGTGTTGTGGTGGCGGTTGCAAACGCCCGGCACGCGTGTCCGGGGTGTGGCCCCCTCACGGACGGCGCGCCGCCGGCACCTGGAGGGGGAAACGGACGCGTGGGGTCTACACGGAAGAGACCTTGCTGTGGGTCTGGCTCGGATGTTGCTCCAAAGTGTTCCTATGGGCTGACCTAACACAATCGGGTGGGGAGGTCCACTGGCAAAGCCGTCCGTGCAAAGTCAAAGGGCTATATCCCGTGGTCAAACGCTACACGGTTAGGCGGGACGGGGGCACTAGGGGTAACAATGCCACCGGAGCGTCGCACCGGGCCCTCATACACGTGGGGTGGTGTGGTGGCATGTCCGAATAGGCGGGACGCGTCTCCGGGGCGTGGCCCCCCTCACGGACGGCGATGACACGGTAGTAGACGTTCTGTGGTAATGATGCGGCATCAATATTACTACATACTCGGAGCGCGATAAAATCATGAGTTTTTTGCACGACATGGGCACATGTGCTATAGGAACGATGGTATTTTTTAATAATTTTTGGTGATGGAAAAGTATCCGGAAAATTCCCTCTACGCAGATTGCCCTTCGCGCGTCTATGGCTATGGCCGGCGGCCTCCGGGGGCTAGCATGCCGCCAAATCTTGCATAGGCGGCCTCTCACAAGTCTGGAAGTGTTGTGGTGGCGGTTGCAAATGCCCGGCACGCGTGTCCGGGTGTGCCCCCCTCTCGGACGGCGCCGCCGCCGACACTTGGAGGGGGGAAACAGACGCGTGGGGTCTACACGGAGGGGATCTTGCTGTGGGTCTGGCCCGGATGTTGCTCCAAAGTGTTCATATGGGCTGACCTAACACAACCGGGTGGGGAGGTCCACTGGTCAAAGCCCGTCCGTGCAAAGTCAAAGGGCTAGATCCCGTGGTCAAACGCTACAGGGTTAGGCGGGACGGGGGCACTGGGGGTAGCAATGCCACCGGAGCGTCGCACCGGGCCCTCATACATGCGTGGTAGTGTGGTGGCATGTCCGAAGAGCCGGGACGCGTCTCCGGGGCGTGCCCCCCCCTCACGGACGGTGATGACACGGTAATAGACGTTTTGCGGTAACGATGCGGCGTCAATATTACTAAATACTCGGAGCGCGATAAAATCTTGAGTTTTTTTTGCACAACATGGGCACATCTGCTATAGGAACGATGGTATTTTTTCATAATTTTTGGTGATGGAGAAGTATCCGAAAAATTCCCTCTACGCGGATTGCCCTTCGCGCGTCTACGGCTGTGGTCGGCGGCCTCCGGGGGCTAGCATGCCGCCAAATCTTGCGTAGGCGGCCTCTCACAAGTCTGGAAGTGTTGTGGTGGCGGTTGCAAACGCCCGGCACGCGTGTCCGGGGTGTGCCCCCCTCACGGACGGCGCGGCCGCCGGCACCTGGAGGGGGGAAACGGACGCGTGGGGTCTACACGGAGGGGATCTTGCTGTGGGTCTGGCCCGGATGTTGCTCCAAAGTGTTCCTATGGGCTGACCTAACACAACCGGGTGGGGAGGTCCATTGGTTAAAGCCCGTCCGTGCAAAGTCAAAGGGCTAGATCCCGTGGTCAAACGCTACAGGGTTAGGCGGGACGGGGGCACTAGGGGGGGGATAGCAATGCCACCGGAGCGTCGCACCGGGCCCTCATACATGCGGGGTGGTGTGGTGGCATGTCCAAAGAGGCGGGACGCATCTCCGGGCGTGGCCCCCCCTCACGGACGGCGATGACACAGTAGTAGACGTTTTGCGGTAACGATGCGGCGTCAATATTACTAAATACTCGAAGTGCGATAAAATCATGAGTTTTTTTGCACGACGTGGGCACATGTGCTATAGGAACGATGGTATTTTTTCATAATTTTTGGTGATGGAGAAGTATCCGGAAAATTCCCTCTACGCGGATTGCCCTTCGCGCGTCTACGGCTATGGCCGGCGGCCTCCGGGGGCTAGCATGCCGCTAAATCTTGCGTAGGCGGCCTCTCACAAGTCTGGAAGTGTTGTGGTGACGGTTGCAAATGCCCGGCACGCGTGTCCGGGGTGTGCCCCCCTCACGGACGGCGCCGCCGCCGGCACCTGGAGGGGGGAAACGGACGCGTGGGGTCTACACGGAGGGGATCTTGCTGCGGGTCTGGCCCGGACGTTGCTCCAAAGTGTTCATATGGGCTGACCTAACACAACCGGGTGGGGAGGTCCACTGGTCAAAGCCCGTACGTGCAAAGTCAAAGGGCTAGATCCCGTGGTCAAACGCTACAGGGTTAGGCGGGACGGGGGCACTGGGGGGTAGCAATGCCACCGGAGCGTCGCACCAGGCCCTCATACATGCGTGGTGGTGTGGTGGCATGTCCGAAGAGGCGGGACGCGTCTCCGGGGCGTGGCCCCCCCTCACGGATGGTGATGACACGGTAATAGACGTTTTGCGGTAACGATGCGGCGTCAATATTACTAAATACTCGGAGCGCGATAAAATCTTGAGTTTTTTTTGCACAACGTGGGCACATGTGCTATAGGAACGATGGTATTTTTTCATAATTTTTTGTGATGGAGAAGTATCCGAAAAATTCCCTCTACGCGGATTGCCCTTCGCGCGTCTACGGCTATGGCCGGCGGCCTCCAGGGGCTAGCATGCCGCCAAATCTTGCGTAGGTGGCCTCTCACAAGTCTGGAAGTGTTGTGGTGGCGGTTGCCAACGCCTGGCACGCGTGTCCGGGGTGTGCCCCCCTCACGGACGGCGTGGCCGCCGGCACCTGGAGGGGAGAAACGAACGCGTGGGGTCTACACGGAGGGGATCTTGCTGTGGGTCTGGCCCGGATGTTGCTCCAAAGTGTTGCTATGGGCTGACCTAACACAACCGGGTGGGGAGGTCCATTGTTTAAAGCCCGTCCGTGCAAAGTCAAAGGGCTAGATCCCGTGGTCAAATGCTACAGGGTTAGGCGGGACGGGGGCACTTGGGGGTAGCAATGCCACCGGAGCGTCGCACCGGGCCCTCATACATGCGGGGTGGTGTGGTGGCATGTCCGAAGAGGCGGGACGCGTCTCCGGGGCGTGGCCCCCCCTCACGGACGGCGATGACACAGTAGTAGACGTTTTGCGGTAACGATGCAGCGTCAATATTAATAAATACTCGGAGTGCGATAAAATCATGAGTTTTTTTGCACGACATGGGCACATGTGCTATAGGAACGATGGTATTTTTTCATAATTTTTGGTGATGGAGAAGTATCCGAAAAATTCCCTCTACGCGGATTGCCCTTCGCGCGTCTACGGCTGTGGCCGGCAGCCTCCGGGGACTAGCATGCCGCCAAATCTTGCGTAGGCGGCCTCTGACAAGTCTGGAAGTGTTGTGGTGGCGGTTGCAAACGCCCGGCACGCGTGTCCAGGGTGTGCCCCCCTCACGGACGGCGCGGCCGCCGGCACCTGGAGGGGGGAAATGGACGCGTGGGGTCTACACGGAGGGGATCTTGCTGTGGGTCTGGCTCGGATGTTGCTCCAAAGTGTTCCTATGGGCTGACCTAACACAACCGGGTGGGGAGGTCCATTGGTTAAAGCCCGTCCGTGCAAAGTCAAAGGGCTAGATCCCGTGGTCAAACGCTACAGGGTTAGGCAGGACGGGGGCACTGGGGGGGGGGGGTAGCAATGCCACCGGAGCATCGCACCGGGCCCTCATACATGCGGGGTGGTGTGGCGGCACGTCCGAAGAGGCGGGACGCGTCTCCGGGGCGTGGCCCCCCCTCATAGACGGCGATGACACAGTAGTAGACGTTCTGCGGTAACGATGTGGTGTCAATATTACTAAATACTCGGAGCACGATAAAATCATGAGTTTTTTTGCACGACATGGGCACATGTGCTATAGGAACGATGGTATTTTTTTATAATTTTTGGTGATGGAGAAGTATCCGAAAAATTCCCTCTACACGGATTGCCCTTCGCGCGTCTACGGCTGTGGCCGGCGGCCTCCGGGGGCTAGCATGCCGCCAAATCTTGCGTAGGCGGCCTCTCACAAGTCTGGAAGTGTTATGGTGGCGGTTGCAAACGCCCGGCAAGCGTGTTTGGGGTGTGCCCCCCTCACGGACGGCGCCGCCGGCGGCACCTGGAGGGGGGAAACGGATGCGTGGGGTCTACACGGAGGGGATCTTGCTGTGGGTCTGGCTCGGATGTTGCTCCAAAGTGTTCCTATGGGCTGACCTAACACAACCGAGTAGGGAGGCCCACTGGTCAAAGCCCGTCCGTGCAAAGTCAAAGGGCTAGATCCCGTGGTCAAACGCTAGAGGGTTAGGCGGGACGGGGGCACTAGGGGTAGCAATGCCACCGGAGTGTCGCACCGGGCCCTCGTACATGCGGGGTGGTGTGGTGGCATGTCCGAAGAGGCGGGATGCGTCTCCAGGGCGTGGCCCCCCTCACGGACGGTGATGACACGATAGTAGAGTGTGATAAAATCATGAGTTTTTTTGCACGACGTGGGCACATGTGCTATAGGAACGATGGTATTTTTTCATAATTTTTGGTGATGGAGAAGTATCCAAAAAATTCCCTCTATGCGGATTGCCCTTCGCGCGTCTATGGCTGTGGCCGGCGGCCTCCGGGGGCTAACATGCCGCCAAATCTTGCGTAGGCGGCCTCTCACAAGTCTGGAAGTGTTGTGGCGGTTGCAAACGCCCGGCACGCGTGTTCGGGGTGTGCCCCCCTCACGGACGGTGCCGCCGCCGGCACCTGGAGTGGGAAACGGATGCGTGGGGTCTACACGGAGGGGATCTTGCTGTGGGTCTGGATCGGATGTTGCTCCAAAGTGTTCCTATGGGCTGACCTAACACAACCGGGTGGGGAGGTCCACTGGTTAAAGCCCGTCCATGCAAAGTCAAAGGGCTAGATCCCGTGGTCAAACGCTACAGGGTTAGGCGGGACGGGGGCACTGGGGGTAGCAATGCCACCGGAGCGTCGCACCGGGCCCTCATACATGCGTGGTAGTGTGGTGGCATGTCCGAAGAGCCGGGACGCGTCTCCGGGGCGTGGCCCCCCCTCACGGACGGTGATGACACGGTAATAGACGTTTTGCGGTAACGATGCGGCGTCAATATTACTAAATACTCGGAGCGCGATAAAATCTTGAGTTTTTTTTTGCACAACATGGGCACATCTGCTATAGGAACGATGGTATTTTTTCATAATTTTTGGTGATGGAGAAGTATCCGGAAAATTCCTTCTACGCGGATTGCCCTTCGCGCGTCTACGGCTATGGCCGGCGGCCTCCGGGGGCTAGCATGCCGCCAAATCTTGCGTAGGTGGCCTCTCACAAGTCTGGAAGTGTTGTGGTGGCGGTTGCCAACGCCTGGCACGCGTGTCCGGGGTGTGCCCCCCTCACGGACGGCGTGGCCGCCGGCACCTGGAGGGGAGAAACGGACGCGTGGGGTCTACACGGAGGGGATCTTGCTGTGGGTCTGGCCCGGATGTTGCTCCAAAGTGTTCCTATGGGCTGACCTAACACAACCGGGTGGGGAGGTCCATTGGTTAAAGCCCGTCCATGCAAAGTCAAAGGGCTAGATCCCGTGGTCAAACGCTACAGGGTTAGGCGGGACGGGGGCACTGGGGGGGGGGGTAGCAATGCCACCGGAGCGTTGCACCGGGCCCTCATACATGCGGGGTGGTGTGGTGGCATGTCCTAAGAGGCGGGACGCGTCTCCGGGGTGTGGCCCCCCTCACGGACGGCGATGACACGGTAGTAACCGTTCTGCGGTAACGATGCGGCGTCAATATTACTAAATACTTGGAGCGCGATAAAATCATGAGTTTTTTTGCACGACGTGGGCACATGTGCTATAGGAACGATGATATTTTTTCATAATTTTTGGTGATGGAGAAGTATCCGGAAAATTCCCTCTACGCGGATTGCCCTTCGCACGTCTACGGCTGTGGCCGGCGGCCTTCGGGGGCTAGCATGCCGCCAAATCTTGCGTAGGCGGCCTTTCACAAGTCTAGAAGTGTTGTGGTGGCGGTTGCAAACGCCCGGCACGCGTGTCCGGGGTGTGCCCCCTCATGGACGGCGCCGCCGCCGGCACCTGGAGGGGGGAAACGGACGCGTGGGGTCTACACGGAGGGGATCTTGCTGTGGGTCTGGCCCGGATGTTGCTCCAAAGTGTTCCTATGGGCTGACCTAACACAACCGGGTGGGGAGGTCTACTGCTCAAAGCCTGTCCGTGCAAAGTCAAAGGGCTAGATCCCGTGGTCAAATGCTACAGGGTTAGGCAGGACGAGGGCACTGGGGGGTAGCAATGCCACCGGAGTGTCGCACCGGGCCCTCATACATGCGGGGTGGTGTGGTGGCATGTCCGAAGAGGCGGGACGCGTCTCCGAGGCGTGGCCCCCCCCTCACGGACGGCGATTACACGGTAGTAGATGTTCTCCGGTAACGATACGACGTCAATACTACTGAATACTCGGAGCACGATAAAATCATGAGTTTTTTTGCACGACGTGGGCACATGTGCTATAGGAACGATGGTATTTTTTCATAATTTTTGGGGATGGAGAAGTATCCGAAAAATTCCCTCTACGCGGATTGCCCTTCGCGCGTCTACGGCTGTGGCCGGCGGCCTCCAGGGGCTAGCATGCCGCCAAATCTTATGTAGGCGGCCTCTCACAAGTCTGGAAGTGTTATGGTGGCGGTTGCAAACGCCCGGCACGCGTGTCCGGGGTGTGCCCCCCTCACGAACGGCGCCGCCGACGGCACCTGGAGGGGGGAAACGGATGCATGGGGTCTACACGGAGGGGATCTTGCTGTGGGTCTGGCCCGGATGTTGCTCCAAAGTGTTCCTATGGGCTGACCTAACACAACCGGGTGGGGAGGTCCACTGGTCAAAGCCCGTCTGTGCAAAGTCAAAGGGTTAGATCCCATGGTCAAATGCTACAGGGTTAGGCGGGACGGGGGCACTGGGGGGTAGCAATGCCAACGGAGTGTCGCACCGGGCCCTCATACATGCGGGGTGGTGTGGTGGCATGTCCGAAGAGGCGGGATGCGTCTCCAGGGCGTGGCCCCCCTCACGGACGGTGATGACACGGTAGTAGACGTTTTACGGTAACGATGCGGCGTCAATATTACTAAATACTCAGAGTGTGATAAAATCATGAGTTTTTTTGCACGACGTGGGCACATGTGCTATAGGAACGATGGTATTTTTTCATAATTTTTGGTGATGGAGAAGTATCCGAAAAATTCCCTCTATGCGGATTGCCCTTCGCGCGTCTATGGCTATGGCCGGCGGCCTCCGGGGGCTAACATGCCGCCAAATCTTGCGTAGGCGGCCTCTCACAAGTCTGGAAGTGTTGTGGCGGTTGCAAACGCCCGACACGTGTGTTCGGGGTGTGCCCCCCTCACAGACGGTGCCGCCGCCGGCACCTGGAGTGGGAAACGGATGCGTGGGGTCTACACGGAGGGGATCTTGCTGTGGGTCTGGATCGGATGTTGCTCCAAAGTGTTCCTATGGGCTGACCTAACACAACCGGGTGGGGAGGTCCACTGGTCAAAGCCCGTTCGTGCAAAGTCAAAGGGCTAGATCCCGTGGTCAAACGCTACAGGGTTAGGCGGGACGGGGGCACTGAGGGGGTAGCAATGCCACCGGAGCATCGCACCGGGCCCTCATACATGCGGGGTGGTGTGGTGGCATGTCCTAAGAGGCGGGACGCGTCTCCGGGGCGTGGCCCCCCCTCATGGACGGCGATGACACGGTAGTAACCGTTCTGCGGTAACGATGCGGCGTCAATATTACTAAATACTTGGAGCACGATAAAATCATGAGTTTTTTGCACGACGTGGGCACATGTGCTATAGGAACGATGATATTTTTTCATAATTTTTGGTGATGGAGAAGTATCCGGAAAATTCCCTCTACGCGGATTGCCCTTCGCGCGTCTACGGCTGTGGCCGGCGGCCTCCGGGGGCTAGCATGCAGCCAAATCTTGCGTAGGCGGCCTTTCACAAGTCTGGAAGTGTTATGGTGGCGGTTGCAAATGCCCGGCACGCGTGTCCGGGGTGTGCCCCCTCATGGACGGCGCCGCCGCCGGCACCTGGAGGGGGGAAACGGACGCGTGGGGTCTACACGGAGGGGATCTTGCTGTGGGTCTGGCCCGGATGTTGCTCCAAAGTGTTCCTATGGGCTGACCTAACACAACCGGGTGGGGAGGTCCACTGGTCAAAGCCCGTCCGTGCAAAGTCAAAGGGCTAGATCCCGTGGTCAAATGCTACAGGGTTAGGCGGGACGGGGGCACTGGGGGGAGGGGGGTAGCAATGCCACCGGAGTGTCGCACCGGGCCCTCATACATGCGGGGTGGTGTGGTGGCATGTCCTAAGAGGCGGGACGCATCTCCGAGGCGTGGCCCCACCTCACGGATGGCGATGACACGGTAGTAGACGTTTTGCGGTAACGATGCGGCGTCAATATTACTAAATACTCGGAGCGCGATAAAATCATGAGTTTTTTTGCACGACGTGGGAACATGTGCTATAGGAACGATGGTATTTTTTCATAATTTTTGGTGATGGAGAAGTATCCGAAAAATTCCCTCTACGCGGATTGCCCTTCGCACGTGTATTGCTGTGGCCGGCGGCCTCCGGGGGCTAGCATGCCGCCAAATCTTGCGTAGGCGGCCTCTCACAAGTCTGGAAGTGTTATGGTGGCGGTTGCAAACGCCCGGCACGCGTGTCCGGGGTGTGCCCCCCTCACGGACGGCGCCGCCGGTGGCACCTGGAGGGGGGAAACGGACGCGTGGGGTCTACACGGAGGGGATCTTGCTGTGGGTCTGGCCCGGATGTTGCTCCAAAGTGTTCCTATGGGCTGACCTAACACAACCGGGTGTGGAGGTCCACTGGTCAAAGCCCGTCCGTGCAAAGTCAAAGGGCTAGATCCCGTGGTCAAACGCTACAGGGTTACGCAGGACGGGGGCACTGGGGGTAGCAATGCCACCGGAGCATCGCACCGGGCCCTCATACATGCGGGGTGGTGTGGTGGCATGTCCGAAGAGGCGGGATGCGTCTCCGGGGCGTGGCCCCCCTCACGAACGGTGATGACACGGTAGTAGACTTTTTGCGGTAACGATGCGGCGTCAATATTACTAAATACTCAGAGTGTGATAAAATCATGAGTTTTTTTGCACGACGTGGGCACATGTGCTATAGGAACGATGGTATTTTTTTCATAATTTTTGGTGATGGAGAAGTATCCGAAAAATTCCCTCTATGCGGATTGCCCTTCGCGCGTCTATGGCTGTGGCCGGCGGCCTCCGGGGGCTAACATGCCGCCAAATCTTGCGTAGGCGGCCTCTCACAAGTCTGGAAGTGTTGTGGCGGTTGCAAACGCCCGGCACGCGTGTCCGGGGTGTGCCCCCCTCACGGACGGTGCCGCCGCCGGCACCTCGAGGGGGGAAACGGACGCGTGGGGTCTACACGGAGGGGATCTTGCTGTGGGTCTGGCTCGGATGTTGCTCCAAAGTGTTCCTATGGGCTGACCTAACACAACCGGGTGGGGAGGTCCACTGGTCAAAGCCCGTCCGTGCAAAGTCAAAGGGCTAGATCCCGTGGTCAAACGCTACACGGTTAGGCGGGACGGGGCACTGGGGGTAGCAATGCCACCGGAGCGTCGCACCGGACCCTCATACATGCGGGATGGTGTGGTGGCATGACCTAAGAGGCGGGACGCGTCTCCGGGGCGTGGCCCCCCCTCACGGACGGCGATGACACGGTAGTAACCGTTCTGCGGTAACGATGCGGCGTCAATATTACTAAATACTCGGAGCGCGATAAAATCATGAGTTTTTTTGCACGACGTGGGCACATGTGCTATAGGAACGATGGTATTTATTCATAATTTTTGGTGATGGAGAAGTATCCGAAAAATTCCCTCTACGCGGATTGCCCTTCGCGCGTCTACGGCTGTGGCCGGCCGCCCCCGGGGGCTAGCATGCCGCCAACTCTTGTGTAGGCGGCCTCTCACAAGTCTGGAATTGTTATGGCGGCGGTTGCAAACGCCTGGCACGCGTGTCCGGGGTGTGCCCCCCTCACGGACGGTGCCGCCGCCGGCACCTGGAGGGGGGAAACGGACGCGTGGGGTCTACACGGAGGGGATCTTGCTGTGGGTCTGGCCCGAATGTTGCTCCAAAGTGTTCCTATGGGCTGACCTAACACAACCGAGTGGGGAGGTCCACTGGTCAAAGCCCGTCCGTGCAAAGTCAAAGGGCTAGATCCCGTGGTCAGACGCTACAGGGTTAGGCGGGACGGGGCACTAGGGGGGGGGGGTAGCAATGCCACCGGAGCGTCGCACCGGGCCCTCATACATGCGGGGTGGTGTGGTGGCATGTGCGAAGAGGCAGGACGCGTCTCCGGGGTGTGACCCCCCCTCATGGACGGCGATGACACGGTAGTAGACATTTTGCGGTAACGATGCGGCGTCAATATTACTAAATACTCGGAGTGCGATAAAATCATGAGTTTTTTTGCACGACGTCGGAACATGTGCTATAGGGACGATGGTATTTTTTCATAATTTTTTGTGATGGAGAAGTATCCGAAAAATTCCCTCTACGCGGATTGCCCTTCGCGCGTCTACGGCTGTGGCCGACGGCCTTCGGGGGCTAGCATGCCGCCCAATCTTGCGTAGGCGGCCTCTCACAAGTCTGGAAGTGTTGTGGCGGTTGCAAAAGCCCGACACGCGTGTCCGGGGTGTGCCCCCCTCACGGACGGCGCCGCCGCCGACACCCGGAGGGGGGAAACGGACGCGTGGGGTCTACACGGAGGGGATCTTGCTGTGGGTCTGGCTCGGATGTTGCTCCAAAGTGTTCCTATGGGCTGACCTAACACAATCGGGTGGGGAGGTCCACTGGTCAAAGCCCGTCCGTGTAAAGTCAAAGGGCTAGATCCCGTGGTCAAATGCTACAGGGTTAGACGGGACGGGGGCATTGGGGTTAACAATGCCACCGGAGCGTCGTACCGGGCCCTCATACATGCGGGGTGGTGTGGTGGCATGTCCGAAGAGGCGGGACGCGTCTCCGGGGCGTGCCCCCCCCCTCACGGACGGCGATGACACGGTAGTAGACGTTCTGCGGTAACAATGCGGCGTCAATATTACTAAATACTCGGAGCACGATAAAATCATGAGTTTTTTTGCACGACATGGGCACATGTGCTATAGGAACGATGGTATTTTTTCATAATTTTTGGTGATGGAGAAGTATCCGAAAAATTCCCTCTACGCGGATTGCCCTTCGCGCGTCTACGGTTGTGGCCGGCGGCCTCCGGGGGCTAGCATGCCGCCAAATCTTGCATAGGCTGCCTCTCACAAGTCTCGAAGTGTTATGGTGGCGGTTGCAAACGCCCGACACGCGTGTCCGGGGTGTGCCCCCCTCACGGACGACGCCGCCGCCGGCACCTGGAGGGGGGAAACGGACACGTGGGGTCTACACGGAGGGGATCTTGCTATGGGTCTGGCCCGGATGTTGCTCCAAAGTGTTCCTATGGGCTGACCTAACACAACCGGTGGGGAGGTCCACTCGTCAAAGCCCGTCCGTGCCAAGTCAAAGGGCTAGATCCCGTGGTCAAACGCTACAGGGTTAGGCGGGACGGGGGCACTGGGGGGTAGCAATGCCACCGGAGCATCGCACCGGTCCCTCATACATGCGGGGTGGTGTGGTGGCATGTCCAAAGAGGCGGGACGCGTCTCCGGGGCGTGCCCCCCCCCCCACGGACGGCGATGACACGGTAGTAGACGTTTTGCGGTAACGATGCGGCGTCAATATTACTAAATACTCGGAGCGCGATAAAATCATCAGTTTTTTTTGCACGACGTGGGCACATGTGCTATAGGAACGATGGTATGTTTTCATAATTTTTGGTGATGGAGAAGTATCCAAAAAATTCCCTCTATGCGGATTGCCCTTCGCACGTGTATGGCTGTGGCCGGCGGCCTCCGGGGGCTAGCATGCCGCCAAATCTTTCGTAGGCGGCCTCTCACAAGTCTGCAAGTGTTGTGGTGGCGGTTGCAAACGCCCGGCACGGGTGTCCGGGGTGTGCCCCCCTCACGGACGGCGCCGCCGCTGACACCTGGAGGAGGGAAACTGACGCGTGCGGTCTACACGGAGGGGATCTTGCTATGGGTCTGGCCCGGATGTTGCTCCAAAGTGTTCCTATGGGCTGACCTAACACAACCGAGTGGGGAGGTCCACTTGTCAAAGCCCGTCCGTGCAAAGTCAAAGGGCTAGATCCCGTGGTCAAATGGTACAGGGTTAGGCGGGACGGGGGCACTAGGGGGGGGGGGTAGCAATGCCACCGGAGCGTAGCACCGGGCCCTCATACATGCGGGGTGGTGTGGTGGCATGTCCGAAGAGGCGGGACGCGTCTCCGGGGTGTGACCCCCCCTCACGGACGGCGATGACACGGTAGTAGACGTTTTGCGTTAACGATGCGGCGTCAATATTACTAAATACTCGGAGCGCGATAAAATCATGAGTTTTTTTGCACGACGTGGGAACATGTGCTATCGGAACGATGGTATTTTTTCATAATTTTTGGTGATGGAGAAGTATCCCAAAAATTCCCTCTACGCGGATTGCCCTTCGCGCGTCTACGGCTGTGGCCGGCGGCCTCCGGGGGCTAGCATGCCGCCAAATCTTGCGTAGGCTACCTCTCACAAGTCTGGAAGTGTTATGGTGGCGGTTGCAAACGCCCGGCATGCGTGTCCGGGGTGTGCCCCCCTCACGGACGGCGGCGCCGCCGACACCTGGAGGGGGGAAACGGACGCGTGGGGTCTACACGGAGGGGATCTTGCTGTGGGTCTGGCCCGGATGTTGCTCCAAAGTGTTCCTATGGGCTGACCTAACACAACCGGGTGGGGAGGTCTACTGGTCAAAGCCCGTCCATGCAAAGTCAAAGGGCTAGATCCCGTGGTCAAACGCTACAGGGTTAGGCGGGACGGGGGCACTGGGGGGTAGCAATGCCACCGGAGTGTCGCACCGGGCCCTCATACATGCGGGGTGGTGTGGTGGCATGTCCGAAGAGGCGGGACGCGTCTCCGGGGCGTGGTCCCCCCCCATGGACGGCGATGACACGGTAGTAGACGTTTTATGGTAACAATGCGGCGTCAATATTACTAAATACTCGGAGCACGATAAAATCATCAGTTTTTTTGCATGCCGTGGGCACAAGTGCTATAGGAATGATGGGATTTTTTCATAATTTTTGGTGATGGAGAAGTATCCGAAAAATTTCCTCTACGCAGATTGCCCTTCGCGCGTCTACGGCTGTGGCCGGCGGTCTCCGGGGGCTAGCATGCCGCCAAATCTTGCGTAGGCGGCCTCTCACAAGTCTGGAAGTGTTGTGGCGGTTGCAAACGCCCGGCACGCGTGTCCGGGGTGTGCCCCCCTCACGGACGGCGCCGCCGCCGGCACCTAAAGGGGGGAAACGGACGTGTGGGGTCTACACAGAGGGGATCTTGCTGTGGGTCTGGTTCGGATGTTGCTCCAAAGTGTTCCTATGGGTTGACCTAACACAACTGGGTGGGGAGGTCCACTGGTCAAAGCCCGTCCGTGCAAAGTCAAAGGGCTAGATCCCGCGGTCAAATGCTACAGGGTTAGGCGGGACGGGGGCACTCGGGGGTGGGGTAGAAATGCCACCGGAGCGTTGCACCGGGCCCTCATACATGCGGGGTGGTGTGGTGGGATGTCCGAAGAGGCGGGATGCGTCTCCGGGGCGTGGGCCCCCCTCACGGACGGCGATGACACGGTAGTAGACATTTTGCGGTAACGATGCAGCGTCAATATTACTAAATACTCAGAGCGCAATAAAATCATGAGTTTTTTTGCACGACGTGGGCACATGTGCTATAGGAATGATGGTATTTTTTCATAATTTTTGCTGATGGAGAAGTATCCGAAAAATTCCCTCTACGCGGATTGCCATTCGCGCATCTATGGCTGTGGCCGGCGGCCTCCGGGGCTAGCATGCCGCCATATCTTGCGTAGGCGGCCTCTCACAAGTCTGGAAGTGTTGTGGCGGTTGCAAACGCCCGGCACGCGTGTCCGGGGTGTGCCCCCCTCACGGATGGCCCCGCCACCGGCACCTGGAGGGGGGAAACGGACGCGTGGGGTCTACACAGAGGGGATCTTGCTGTGGGTCTGGCTCGGATGTTGCTCCAAAGTGTTCCTATGGCTAACCTAACAAAACCGGGTGGGGAGGTTCACTGGTCAAAGCCCGTCCTTGCTAAGTCAAAGGGCTAGATCCCGTGGTCAAATGCTACAGGGTTAGGCGGGACGGGGGCACTGGCGGGGTAGCAATGCCACCTGAGCATCGCACCGGGCCCTGATACATGCGGGGTGGTGTGGTGGCATGTCCGAAGAGGCGGGACGCGTCTCCGGGGCGTGGCCCCCCCTCACGGACGGCGATGACACGGTAGTAACCGTTCTGCGGTAACGATGCGACGTCAATATTACTAAATACTCAGAGCGCGATAAAATCATGAGTTTTTTTGCACGATGTGGGCACATGTGCTATAGGAACGATGGTATTTTTTCATAATTTTTGGTGATGGAGAAGTATCCGGAAAATTCCCTCTACGCGGATTGCCCTTCGCGCGTGTAGGCTGTGGCCGGCGGCCTCCGGGGGCTAGCATGCCGCCAAATCTTGCGTAGGCGGCCTCTCACAAGTCTGGAAGTGTTGTGGTGGCGGTTGCAAACGCCCGGCACGCGTGTCCGGGGTGTGCCCCCCTCACGGACGGCATCGCCGCTGGCACCTAGAGGGGGGAAACGGACGCGTGGGGTCTACACGGAGGGGATCTTGCTGTGGTTCTGGCCCGGATGTTGTTCCAAAGTGTTCCTATGGGCTGACCTAACACAACCGGGTGGGGAGGTCCACTGGTCAAAGCCCGTCCGTGCAATGTCAAAGGGCTAGATCCCGTGGTCAAACGCTACAGGGTTAGGCGGGACGGGGGCACTGGGGAGGGGGGTAGCAATGCCACCGGAGCGTCGCACCGGGCCCTCATACATGCGGGGTGGTGTGGTGGCATGTCCGAAGAGGCGGGACGCGTCTCCGGGGTGTGGCCCCCCCTCACGGACGGCGATGACACGGTAGTAGACGTTTTGCGGTAACGATGCGGCGTCAATATTACTAAATACTCGGAGCGCGATAGAATCATGAGTTTTTTTGCACGACGTGGGCACATGTGCTATAGGAACGATGGTATTTTTTTCATAATTTTTGCTGATGGAGAAGTATCCCAAAAATTCCCTCTATGTGGATTGCCCTTCGCGCGTCTACGGCTGTGGCCGGTGGCCTCCGAGGGCTAGCATGCCGAAAAATATTGCGTAGGCGGCCTCTCACAAGTCTGGAAGTGTTGTGGTGGCGGCTGCAAACGCCCGGCACGCGTGTCCGGGGTGTGCCCCCCCTCACGGACGGCGCCGCCGCCGGCACCTGGAGGGGGGAAACGGACACGTGGGGTCTACACGGAGGGGATCTTGCTGTGGGTCTGGCTTGGATGTTGCTCCAAAGTGTTCCTATGGGCTGACCTAACACAACCGGGTGGGGAGGTCCACTGGTCAAAGCCCGTCCATGCAAAGTCAAAGGGCCAGATCCCGTGGTCAAACGCTACAGAGTTAGGCGGGACGGGGGCACTGGGGGGTAGCAATGCCACCAGAGAGTCGCACCGGGCCCTCATACATGCGGGGTGGTGTGGTGGCATGTCCGAAGAGGCGGGACGCGTCTCCGGGGCGTGGCCCCCCCTCACGAACGGCGATGACACGGTAGTGGATGTTCAGCGGTAACGATGCGGCATCAATATTACTAAATACTCAGAGCGCGATAAAATCATGAGTTTTTTTGCACGACATGGGCACATGTGCTATAGGAACGATGGTATTTTTACATATTTTTTTGTGATGGAGAAGTATCCGAAAAATTCCCTCTACGCGGATTGCCCTTCGCGCATCTACGGCTGTGGCCGGCGGCCTCCAGGGGCTAGCATGCCGCGAAATCTTGCGTAGGCGGCCTCTCACAAGTCTGAAAGTGTTGTGGTGGCGGTTGCAAACGCCCGGCACGCGTGTCCGGGGTGTGCCCCCGTCACGGACGGCGCCGCCGCCGGCACCTAGTGGGGGGAAACGGACGCGTTGGGTCTACACAGAGGGGATCTTGCTGTGGGTCTGGCCCGGATCTTGCTCCAAAGTGTTCCTATGGGCTGACCTAACACAACCGGGGGGGGAGGTCCACTGGTCAAAGCCCGTCCGTGCAAAGTCAAAGGGCTAGATCCCGTGGTCAAACGCTACAGGGTTAGGCGGGACGAGGGCACTGGGGGGGGGGGTAGCAATGCCACCGGAGCATCGCACCGGGCCCTCATACATGCGGGGTGGTGTGGTGGCATGTCCGAAGAGGCGGGACGCGTCTCCGGGGCGTGCCCCCCCCCCACGGACGGCGATGACACGGTAGTAGACGTTTTGCGGTAACGATGCGGCGTTAATATTACTAAATACTCCGAGCGCGAAAAAATCATGAGTTTTTTTGCACGACATGGGCACATGTGCTATAGGAACGATGGTATTTTTTTCATAATTTTTGGTGATGGAGAAGTATCCGAAAAATTCCCACTATGCGGATTGCCCTTCGCGCGTCTACGGCTGTGGCCGGTGGCCTCTGGGGGCTAGCATGCCGCCAAATCTTGCGTAGGCGGCCTCTCACAAGTCTGGAAGTGTTGTGGTGGCAGCTGCAAATGCTCGGCACGCGTGTCCGGGGTGTGCCCCCCCTCACGGACGGCGCCGCCGCCGGCACCTGGAGGGGGGAAACGGACACGTGTGGTCTACACGGAGGGGATCTTGCTATGGGTCTAGCTCGGATGTTGCTCCAAAGTGTTCCTATGGGCTGACCTAACACAACCGGGTGGGGAGGTCCACTGGTCAAAGCCCGTCCATGCAAAGTCAAAGGGCTAGATCCCGTGGTCAAACGCTACAGGGTTAGGCGGAACGGGGGCACTGGGGGGGGAGGGTAGCAATGCCACCGGAGTGTCGCACCGGGCCCTCATACATGTGGGGTGGTGTGGTGGCATATCCGAAGAGGCGGGACGCGTCTCCGGGGCGTGGCCCCCCCTCACGGACGGCGATGACACGGTAGTAGATGTTGTGCGGTAACGATGCGACGTCAATATTACTAAATACTCGGAGCTCGATAAAATCATGAGTTTTTTTGCACGACATGGGCACATGTGCTATAGGAACGATGGTATTTTTTCATAATTTTTTGTGATGGAGAAGTATCCAAAAAATTCCCTCTACGCGGATTGCCCTTCGCGCATCTACGGCTGTGGCCGGCGGCCTCCAGGGGCTAGCATGCCGCCAAATCTTGCGTAGGCGGCCTCTCACAAGTCTGGAAGTGTTGTGGTGGCGGTTGCAAACGCCCGACACGCGTGTCCGGGGTGTGCCCCCCTCACGGACGGCGCCACCGCCGGCACCTTGAGGTGGAAAACGGACGCGTTGGGTCTACACAGAGGGGATCTTGCTGTGGGTCTGGCCCGGATGTTGCTCCAAAGTGTTCCTATGGGCTGACCTAACACAACCGGGTGGGGAGGTCCACTGGTCAAAGACCGTCCGTGCAAAGTCAAAGGGCTAGATCCCGTGGTCAAACGCTACAGGGTTAGGTGGGACGGGGGCACTGGGGAGGGGGGTAGCAATGCCACCGGAGCGTCGCACCGGGCCCTCATACATGCGGGGTGGTGTGGTGGCATGCCCGAAGAGGCGGGACGCGTCTCCGGGGCGTGGCCCCACCTTACGGACGGCGATGACACGGTAGTAGACGTTTTGCGGTAACGATGCGGCGTCAATATTACTAAATACTCGGAGCACGATAAAATCATGAGTTTTTTTGCACGACGTGGGCACATGTGCTATAGGAACGATGGTATTTTTTCATAATTTTTTGTGATGGAGAAGTATCCGAAAAATTCCCTCTATGCGGATTGCCCTTCGCGCATCTACGGCTGTGGACGGTGGCCTCCGGGGGCTAGCATGCCGCCAAATCTTGCGTAGGCGGCCTCTGACAAGTCTGAAAGTGTTGTGGTGGCGGCTGCAAATGCTCGGGACGCGTGTCCGGGGTGTGCCCCCTCTCACGGACGGCACCGCCGCCGGCACCTGGAGGGGGGAAACGAACACGTGGGGTCTACACGGAGGGGATCTTGCTGTGGGTCTGGCTCGGATGTTGCTCCAAAGTGTTCCTATGGGCTGACCTAACACAACCGGGTGGGGAGGTCCACTGGTCAAAGCCCGTCCGTGCAAAGTCAAAGGGCTAGATCCCATGGTCAAACGCTACAGGGTTAGGCGGGACGGGGGCACTAGGGGGGGGGGTAGCAATGCCACCGGAGTGTCGCACCGGGCCCTCATACATGTGGGGTGGTGTGGTGGCATATCCGAAGAGGCGGGACGCGTCTCCGGGGCGTGGCCCCCCCTCACGGACGGCGATGACACGGTAGTAGATGTTCTGCGGTAACAATGCGACGTCAATATTACTAAATACTCGGAGCTCGATAAAATCATGAGTTTTTTTGCACGACATGGGCACATGTGCTATAGGAACGATGGTATTTTTTCATAATTTTTTGTGGTGGAGAAGTATCCGAAAAATTCCCTCTACACGGATTGCCCTTCGCGCATCTACGGCTGTGGCCGGCGGCCTCCAGGGGCTAGCATGCCGCCAAATCTTGCGTAGGCGGCCTCTCACAAGTTTGGAAGTGTTGTGGTGGCGGTTGCAAATGCCCGCACGCGTGTCCGGGGTGTGCCCCCCTCACGGACGGTGCCGCCGCCGGCACCTGGAGGGGGGAAACAGACACGTTGGGTCTACACAGAGGGGATCTTGCTGTGGGTCTGGCCCGGATGTTGCTCCAAAGTGTTCCTATGGGCTGACCTAACACAACCGGGTGGGGAGGTCCACTGGTCAAAGCCCGTCCGTGCAAAGTCAAAGGGCTAGATCCCGTGGTCAAACGCTACAGGGTTAGGCGGGACGGGGGCACTGGGGGGGGGGGTAGCAATGCCACCGGAGCATCGCACCGGGCCATCATACATGCGGGGTGGTGTGGTGGCATGTCCGAAGAGGCGGGACGCGTCTCCGGGGCGTGCCCCCCCCTCACGGACGGCAATGACACGGTAGTAGACGTTTTGCGGTAACGATGCGGCGTCAATATTACTAAATACTCGGAGCGCGATAAAATCATGAGTTTTTTTGCACGACGTGGGCACATGTGCTATTGGAACGATGATATTTTTTCATAATTTTTGGTGATGGAGAAGTATCCGAAAAATTCCATCTACGCGGATTGCCGTTCGCGCGTCTGCGGCTGGGGCCGGCGGCCTTCGGGGGCTAGCATGCCGCCAAATCTTGCGTAGGCGTCCTCTGACAAGTCTGGAAGTGTTGTCGAGGTTGCAAACGCCCGGCACGCGTGTCCGGGGTGTGCCCCCCTCACGGACGGCGCCGCCGCCGGCACCTTGAGGGGAGAAACGGACGTGTGGGGTCTACACGGAGGAGATCTTGCTGTGGGTCTGGCTCGGATGGTGCTCCAAAGTGTTCCTATGGGCTGACCTAACACAACCGGGTGGGGAGGTCCACTGGTCAAAGCCCGTCCGTGTAAAGTCAAAGTGCTAGATCCCGTGGTCAAACGCTACAGGATTAGACGGGACGGGGGCACTGGGGGTAGCAATGCCACCGGAGCATCCCACCGGGCCCTCATACATGCGGGGTGGTGTGGTGGCATGTACGAAGAGGCGGGACGCGTCTCCGGGGCGTGGCCCCCCCTCACGGACGGCGATGACACGGTAGTAACTGTTGTGCGGTAACGATGCGGTGTCAATATTACTAGATACTCGGAGCGCGATAAAATCATGTGTTTTTTTGCATGACATGGGCACATGTGCTATAGGAACGATGGTATTTTTTCATAATTTTTGGTCATGGAGAACTATTCGAAAAATTCCCTCTACGAGGATTGCCCTTCGCGCGTCTACGGCTGTGGCCGGCGGCCTCCGGGGGCTAGCATGCCGCCCAATCTTGCGTAGGCGGCCTCTCACAAGTCTGGAAGTGTTGTGGCGGTTGCAAACGCCCAACACGCGTGTCCGGGGTGTGCCCCCCTCACGGACGGCGCCGCCACCGGCACCTGGAGGGGGAAACGGACGCGTGGGGTGTACACGGAGGGTATCTTGCTGTTGCTCTCGCTTGGATGTTGCTCCAAAGTGTTCCTATGTGCTGACCTAACACAACCGGGTGGGGAGGTCCACTGGGCAAAGCCCGTCTGTGCAAAGTCAAAGGGCTAGATCCCGTGGTCAAACGCTACAGGGTT
>NC_057797.1:65357643-65360514 GCF_018294505.1 Triticum aestivum
CGGAGCGTCGCACCGGGCCCTCATACATGCGGGGTGGTGTGGTGGCATGTCCGAAGAGGCGGGACGCGTCTCCGGGGCGGGGCCCCCCCTCACGGACGGCGATGACACGGTAGTAGACGTTTTGCGGTAATGATGCGGCATCAATATTACTAAATACTCGGAGCGCGATAAAATCATGAGTTTTTTTGCACAGCATGGGCACATGTGCTATAGGAACGATGGTATTTTTTCATAATTTTTGGTGATTGAGAAGTATCCGAAAAATTCCCTCTATGCGGATTGCCCTTCGCGCGTCTACGGTTGTGGCCGGTGGCCTCCGGGGGCTAGCATGCCGCCAAATCTTGCGTAGGCGGCCTCTCACAAGTCTAGAAGTGTTGTGGTGGCGGCTGCAAACGCCTGGCACGCGTGTCCGGGGTGTGCCCCCCCCCCACGGACGGCGCCGCCGCCGGCACCTGGAGGGGGGAAACGGACACGGAGGGGATCTTGCTGTGGGTCTGGACCGAATGTTGCTCCAAAGTGTTCCTATGGGCTGACCTAACACAACCGGGTGGGGAAGTCCACTGGTCAAAGCCCGTCCGTGCAAAGTCAAAGGGCTAGATCCCGTGGTCAAACGCTACAGGGTTAGGCGGGACGGGGACACTGGGGGAGGGGGGTAGCAATGTCTCCGGAGCGTCGCACCGGGACCTCATACATGCGGGGTGGTGTGGTGGCATGTCCGAAGAGGCGGGACACGTCTCCGGGGCGTGCCCCCCCCTCACGGACGGCGATGACACGGTAGTAGACGTTTTGCGGTAACGATGCGGCGTCAATATTACTAAATACTCGGAGCGCGGTAAAATCATGAGTTTTTTTGCACGACGTGGGCACATGTGCTATAGGAACGATGGTATTTTTTCATAATTTTTGGTGATGGAGAAGTATCCGAAAAATTCCCTCTACGCGGATTGCCCTTCGCGCATCTACGGCTGTGGCCGGCGGCCTCCGGGGGCTAGCATGCCGCCAAATCTTGCGTAGGCGGCCTCTCACAAGTCTGGAAGTGTTGTGGTAGCGGTTGCAAGTGCCCGACACGCGTGTCCGGGGTGTGCCCCCCTCACGGACGGCGCCGCCGCCGGCACCTGGAGGGGGGAAACGGACGCGTGGGGTCTACACGGAGGGGATCTTGCTGTGGGTCTGTCCCGGATGTTGCTCCAAAGTGTTCCTATGGGCTGACCTAACACAACTGGGTGGGGAGTTCCACTGGTCAAAGCTCGTCCGTGCAAAGTCAAAGGGCTAGATCCCGTGGTCAAACGCTACAGGGTTAGGCGGGACGGGGGCACTGGGGGGTAGCAATGCCACCGGAGCGTCGCACCGGACCCTCATACATGCGGGGAGGTGTGGTGGCATGTCCGAAGAGGCGGGACGCGTCTCTGGGGCGTGGCCCCCCCTCACGGACGGCGATGACACGGTAGTAGACGTTCTGTGGTAACGATGCGGCGTCAATATTACTAAATACTCGGAGCATGATAAAATCATCAGTTTTTTTGCACGACGTGGGCACATGTGCTATTGGAACGATGGTATTTTTTTCATAATTTTTGGTGATGGAGAAGTATCCGAAAAATTCCCTCTACGCGGATTGCCCTTCGCGCGTCTACGGCTGTGGCCGACGGCCTCCGGGGGCTAGCATGCCGCCCAATCTTGCGTAGGCGGCCTCTCACAAGTCTGGAAGTGTTGTGGCGGTTGCAAACGCCCGGCACGCGTGTCCGGGGTGTGCCCCCCTCACGGCCGCCACCGCCGCCGGCACCTTGAGGGGGGAAACGGACGCGTGGGGTCTACACGGAGGAGATCTTGCTGTGGGTCTGGCTCGGATGGTGCTCCAAAGTGTTCCTATGGGCTGACCTAACACAACCGGGTGGGGAGGTCCACTGGTCAAAGCCCGTTCGTGTAAAGTCAAAGTGCTAGATCCCGTGGTCAAACGCTACAGGATTAGGCGGGACGGTGGCACTGGGGGTAGCAATGCCATCGGAGCGTCGCACCGGGCCCTCATACATGCGGGATGGTGTGGTGGCATGTCCGAATAGGCGGGACGTGTCTCCGGGGCGTGGCCCCCCATCAGGGACGGCGATGACATGGTAGTAACCGTTCTGTGGTAACGATGCGGTGTCAATATTACTAAATACTCGGAGCGCGATAAAATCATGAGTTTTTTTGCATGACGTGGGCACATGTGCTATAGGAACGATGGTATTTTTTCATAATTTTTGGTGATGGAGAACTATTTGAAAAATTCCCTCTACGCGGATTGCCCTTCGCGCGTCTACGGCTGTGGCCAGCAGCCTCCGGGGGCTAGCATGCCGCCAAATCTTGCGTAGGCGGCCTCTCACAAGTCTGGAAGTGTTGTGGTGGCGGTTGCAAACGCCCGGCACTCGTGTCCGAGGTGTGCCCCCCTCATGGACGGCGTCGCCGCCGGCACCTTGAGGGGTTAGACGGTCAAAGAGCTAGATCCGGCGGTCGTCTGTGTTAGGGTTAGACGGGACGGGGTACCGGAGGGGGGTAGCAATGCCGCCAGGTGTTACGGTGGGCCCTCCTACACTTGTCTTTGGGCAAGGTGGGACTATTTTTTAGAGTGTGCTGAGAGTCACACATATGCCGTAATAAGCAAAATGCAAAGGGCCTATGCCGACGGCTTAGCCGTCGGCATAGCAGCGCACACGTCCACGGATCGATGACGTGGGAAAGGGCCAGGACTATGCCGATAGCCTGGCCTCGGCATAGGCCGACCTTATCCCTTGCGGTTCGCCCCCACCACCCATTCCCCATCTCCCCCTTCCCCCCGACCCACACCCGCGCCGCCGCCCACCACCTCCGCCGCCCGCCCTGAGCACGCCACCG